>NC_056727.1:873255572-873408072 GCF_019279795.1 Protopterus annectens
CCACGCAAACAGACTTAAACCTGCTTACTGCTGCTTAAATGTACTTACTCCTGCTTACCCCCACACTCATTTAGAAAGAAATGAAACCTGGGTCTTGGGAAAATGGACACTTTATACATTTTGTACACTGTTTGCTGTATGGCATGAGATTTATCATTCATTACACATTATAACTTTGTTTAGTATCCGTGATTCATGTGTATGTATGCTGTATGGGACACTTGTGTTTATCTGTGGATTTTACCACATTATTACAATGACACCTCACATCTGCACTTAATGCAGTACTCCAGTTCACAAATATGTTATTTAGTAGGTTATACAGCAAAAAAATGTTCATAAATTGCTTTCACATGGAAAATGGAATTTACTGTAGTGAGGACTGAACTGGGAATGACTGCTTGCAAAGCAAACGTGCTGACCATTACACTACTGCAGTATTGTTTCTACCAAATGTATCTTGCTATTTACCTCCTTGTGCTATTTAAGCTACAGTATACATAGCTAAGCAATGGGCAAACCCAATCAGCTACGGTTAAATTTAATCTGTTTGATAAAAACAAATTCTAGTGTTATTTTCTCCAGAAAAGGACAGGTTTCTCTTATTGCTGCGGATTTCTGCGTGCATCTGCACATTTGACAGACATCCTAGTGTGTTTCTGTTGCTATGAGCATAGGGTTTTCCTGAGAAGTGGGGCTTTGACCTTTGCAATGGCTGTGGGTGTATTTCTACCTGCAACATGTCATGTTTGTACACTAACAGTCCCACTTTCGGCATTTGAAGAGGTGGCAACTCCCTAGGGTTGCCACCTGTCCCACTTTGCGAGGGATAGTCCCATTTTGGGCAGTTGTGTCCTGCAAAAAACTTGTAAAAATGGCAAATGTCTTGAAATATTAGGACAAAATTAGTTCCTATATTTTATGTAATAGTTGCAGAAAACAGCTATTCTGTATCTGAAACACCTACATGTTATAAGAAACAGAATAAGCAACTAAAATGCTACAAGAATAAGCTTTTATTTAGGCACAGACGTGAAGCTCTGTACTGGCCTTGGGTATGTTTTGGCCTGCCATATCTGACGTTTGTACCAAAACTGTCCTACTTTGGGCATTTGAAAAGCTGGCAACCCTACAACCCCCTATGAGAATTCTCACTCATTGTAGTTGCTGAATGGCAATTCTTGAGTGCAGGGGTGTGTATATTGTGAGGGTTGTGCTCTCAAACACACCCCCTGCACTCATCCATGGTCCGCATCTGTTTAGGAGCAGAGGCAGCACGCCTTCATAACTATGTATGACGCGCTGCCATGCTGCTCTTAAATGGTCATTTCCATGCAGGAATAAGCTATTCCTGCACAGAAGCTTACTGAATCCCGGGAAAAGATTTTTATGTTATATTACATAAAGGACCCCTACTCTTTTTGATAGGTGCTGTGGGATCTTTTACATCCATCTGAGCTACCACCAATTCAAGCAGATGAAACCTCAGTTTAACATCTCATTTGAAGGATGACACACTCAGAAGTGCAGCACCACCTTATGCTGTACTGCAGTGTCAGCAATCTGTATGCCTGATAAGGCAGTAGAACCCACAAAATAAACAGTCAGATGTTTTCTATAAACATTTTCCACTGCATTCAGATGTCTCCATAAGGATCTATATTAGGCACTTTATTTTCCACGCTTTTTGCCAGTGGCATATGATGCCTCCACAGCCAGCTAAAGATGTGACAATATACTAAGGGCAGTACTGTCATGTTCTTTGATGACATTAAAAGTGAAACACAACCAAAGAAAAAAAATCTTTAATCTTGGTTGCATTCAGCTACTCTACTAAATGCAACCAAAGCAAAGCCTATGCTGTTCTATGGTTAGAGATCTTCACACTGAGGAAATGCATCATTTTAAATCACGGCTGTAAAGGAAATGAGATGGAGAATGTACATGCCTTTAAATAATTGTGTGAACTATCTAATAAACATTTGCATTTTTTAAGCTTATGCAGATCTCAGTCAAAAAGTCTAACAAGCAACTAGTCTGTCTATACAGAATCAAGGGACATCTCACAGTGAAATCCTAATCCAAACTTGTTAGAGCAAACTAATGGCCAAAATGTATGTATGCAGCATACTGTGTACTGAATAACTACAAAATGTATGTATGATGCATACTGTGTACTAAATAACTACAAAATGTATGTATGATGCATACTGTGTACTAAATAACTACAAAATGTATGTATGATGCATACTGTGTACTAAATAACTACAAAATGTATGTATGATGCATACTGTGTACTAAATAACTACAAAATGTATGTATGATGCATACTGTGTACTAAATAACTACAAAATGTATGTATGATGCATACTGTGTACTAAATAACTACAAAATGTATGTATGATGCATACTGTGTACTAAATAACTACAAAATGTATGTATGATGCATACTGTGTACTAAATAACTACAAAATGTATGTATGATGCATACTGTGTACTAAATAACTACAAAATGTATGTATGATGCATACTGTGTACTAAATAACTACAAAATGTATGTATGTTACATACTGTGTACTAAATAACTACAAATGTATGTATGCTGCATACTGTGTACTAAATAACTACAAAATGTAAGTATGCTGCATACTGTGTACTAAATAACTCCAAAATGTTGCATACTGTGTACTAAATAACTACAAAATGTGTGTATGCTGCATACTGTGTATTAAATAACTACAAAATGCATGTATGCTGCATACTATGCAGTAAATAACTACAAAAAGGGAAACAACTAATTCTCAACACCATCCAGTTGTGAAAAGAAAAAAACATTTCCCCCCCTGGCACCCCAGCTTCTCCATTCTAGGGGGTAAGAAACACACGCACACACACACACACACACACACACACGCACACACGCACACACACACGCACACACGCACACACACACATGCACACACACGCGTGCGTGCACACACGCGCACACACACGCGCACACACACACACATGCACACGCACACACACAGACACACACACATGCACAGACACACACAGACACACACAAACACACACACACGCACATGCACACACACACACACACACACGCACACACACGCACACACACACACACACACACACACACACACACACACCTAAACAGTCAAACATTAATACATTTGATATGAAGCCCCCAAAAGACCCCGTACTGTAGTTTAAAATAAACATGTTCTCTTTATTCTCTAACATTTACTTCATAGCCTTACAAACATTACAACTCATACAGACTTGTTCCACAATAGTAATCTGATGACAAACCAACAAACTCATATTGTTTTCTACAAGCTGAGAGCAGCTAATGAGATGGCTGTTTTTATTCCTTTTGTCTCATATCTTCATGTGCCTTACATTAGATTCTCCTGTTTGTTTAACCTATATAAGATAAATCTCAGGTGCATTTTAAGGCATACTCTACTCCTTCAGAATAACAAATATGAATTCTTATTTTGTCGATGTTCTTTCCATTAATAAAACTAAAGGAAGTAACAATCTTTGCACAAACTCAACAACCAACACAGGGAATCTACTCCAGAAGATAGAATGGCCATGGCCAAAGAAGCACTGGCCATGTAAAATACTTGCTTGTCAAAAACTCACTCAGACTTCTGCTCTTATAAAAGGAAACACTGGGAGATGTTTCCAAGTACGTAAGTACTGCATCTTGAGTCAAAACATCCCAATATATCTTCACCTACCCAAACACCACATGGGGCAATGCATTGTTGCAAAACAAATAACATTTTTACCTATCTTCTCAAGAATTTCTTTTGGTGGTAACCCCATCCTGTGTACCACAGGCCACTGCTCTACAATCTCTCCAAAGGTTGTGCCACCTTCCAATAAGCAGCCTGCATATGCTGTGGATTATATGCACATTGTACAAATGTCAACTTTACTTTGTCTGCTTTATAACAAACGACAAAGCTTTCAGGTTCAAAAACCCTTTCTCAATGTTTACAATAGGTATAAGGTAACACCCATTTTTATACATACTAACTAGATCATATGACCTGCAGCCATCATCACATGTCCAGGAAATTATACAATATAAAATGTAAAACACTAAATACTAAACAGGTTATAATAACATCAATTATATACACAAAAACTTGAGCATAAACATACAAAACATATATATCTCAATGAAAAAGTATACTGAATATTAAATGTTAGTAACTTTCATAATATATCAATAAAAATAAAAATAATGATAATAATGATAAAAATTGTGCAATTTAAGCATACCTTTAATTTATTAATAAGTTTAAAAGTAAAATTAAAATTTTTTTTTTTTTTAAAATTACTTTAACCTTGTCTGTTGTATTCTTTGCAATACAGGTTTTAGAGATACAGAAGCATTTATACCAGGGTATATATCAGCCGACAATCTGATTATCCATTCATATTCCCTCAGATCCAAGGAATTAGATAAGTCCCCTCCCCTGGGTGATGCACTAACACAGTCTATAACTTGAAATTTAAAACAATGTGAAGTGCCCTTGTCAAGTATATGCTTATACAACGCATTGTTCTCATTAGAAAGCCTAATATTGGACTTGTGCTCCGTTATTCGTTCTTTGAGCTTTCTAGTGGTTTTACCCACATAGAAACAAGGACAAACTTGACATGTAGCTATGTACACAACACTACTAGTTGTGCAGGTGGCATATCCAAAGAACCTATATTCTTTTCCTGTCATAGGATGTTTAAACTTGTCCACTTCATGTGTATCACTGCTTTTTAATAAATCGTTACAGCAACTACAGTTGCAGCAAGCAAATGTACCATGCTTGGCTGCTACTATTTTTCTTAGCTTCCAATCATAGAAATCCTTATAGCCAAGAATGTTTTTTAAGGTTCGCATGTTTTTATAACTAAAATAAGGTTTTTCTCCAACAACTAGTTTTATATCCTCTTGTGCCATTAGTACCCTCCAGTATCTGAATATTATCTTATTTATTTTATTCGTATATAAATTAAAAGATGTTATGAATCTCAACTTGTTGCATAGGTGTATTAGTATTTTCAAGTGCCCTTGTTGATTCTCTCCTAAAGGTAGGTTCATATAAACTTTCTCTATTTGATATAATGTATTCTTTAGTTTCCTCCAATAGATGCATGGGGTAACCACTAACCCTAAGCTCTTCTTGGGTTTCATTTAATTGTTTCATAAACATATCTTGATCTGAATTCAATCTACTGATTCTGGCCATTTGTGCCTTTACTATACCCCTAAATACATGGGGTGCGTGCATGCTACTAGCATGTAGGTACCTACCCGACGCTACTTCTTTTTTGAAAACAGAGGTATTAATATGATTGTCAAGTTTCTTAATAGACACATCTAGGAAATTTATACAAGTTTGAGATGCTTCCATTTTGAAATTCAAATAGGTAGTGGTGTTATTTAAAAACGTGACATAGTTCATTAAATCATTATGGCTCCCTTTCCAAAGGAGAAAGCAGTCATCTACAAACCTTTGGTAATATATTACATGTTCATTAATATACTTCTCTCCTACATATATATTCACCATTTCCCATTGATGTAAAACAAGGTTGGCGTACGTGTTAGCTACAGGTGTGCCCATTGCCACACCTGTTTCTTGCAAGTATATCTTGTTATCAAACATGAAAATATTATTTTTAAGAACCAAATCTAGTAACATACAGATATTTTCTATATGTCTAGTAGTATAACCAGAGTTTTGTATTAAAAATTCCCTAATGGACTCTATGCCTAGATCATGCGGTATCACCGTGAATAGCGATGTTATATCCATGGTTACCATAAATATTTTATCAATGTCATAATTTTTAGATTTTAAATCTGTATAACATAACTTTAATTTTTCTAAAAAATCTGTTGTATCTTTAATTACTGTTTTACACATTGATAATAATGGTTGTAGCTGCTTCTGTAGGTACAAAGATATTGGTTCAGTAATCCAGCCATTGCCGGATACTATCGGCCTCATGGGCGGATTATCTAAAGACTTATGTACCTTAGGAACGCCATATAGCTGCGGTATTACGGGACAAGGTACCGTAAAAAAATGGAACAAATCCAGTGTAATGTCACCTGATAATTGTAACTCATAGACACACATATTCACATAACTTATACATTTCTTAACATCTATTTGTGTTATGTTTTTAAAAGCAGTTAGATCATTTAGCAATAATAATACTGACTGGTTATACATAGATACATCCATAATGACTATTGATCCACCTTTGTCAGCCCCCTTAATAATAATATTACGACTATCCATCAATTCTTTGAGACCCAAATATTCAGGATAAGTAATATTGTATGTTGTATTAAACACTTTATCAGTATACAACTTTCGGATGTCATGTTCACATAGATTATAAAAGGCAGTCAAAACAGGTGGATAACAAGGTATGAATGTACTCCTTCTTTTACACATATTAACACTATAGTCACTATTTTTAAAAATTAATTTTAAAGCTATGGATCTAATAAACAAGTTCAAATCAGTCAGTACATTGACCATATCTTCCTTTCTGGTGGGTATAAATCCCAAGCCTTTAGATAACAAGGTAATATGTTCTCTGCTTAGCATAATAGATGAAAGATTGATAATACCTGCCATTACTTTCTGGCTAACTTGTGTTGTTTTGGCGGACTACTATTCTTCCTTTTGGAAGCCATCTGCACATTACTATTCCTCACATAAGTTCTTCCCCTTGACGCTGATCTGTTTTCAGCGTTGTTGCTCCTTTCCTTAACACGCTTTGAAGTTGGAAGGGCTTATTAAAAAAGCTCTTAATGTTCTGCTGCGAGGCTGGTGTGGTCAAAGCTTTGTCGTTTGTTATAAAGGTATTTCAACTCAACTGCTCTTGTTTTTGAACTTTACTTTGTCTGCCTCAGCTGTAACATCATCCTTATCTGGGCAGAACCCGTTATCGTAAGAAATTCTCTGTATGGTAGGGAGTATAAAAGACTGGGTGGATGGTGAGTAGTGTCATTTAAATAGTCTAATGTGATTATAGCCTTTCTATCAATCACATTCTCAGCAGTTCAGTCCAATACACCTCTTAAAGTAATATTTAAATAATTAATACTGCTGGAATTCAAAAATCTAGAAAAAGGGAAGCCAAACTCACTGTTATTTATTTCATTTATGAACTAGTAAGGGCCACGAGTGCTTCTTATTACCAATGAATAGCAAAACATAAATACATTAAAAATTATGCATAACAGTCTTTTTAAGATACTTAGATTTACAAATATATTCTTGCTCAAGTAAGGCCATGGTCAGTTAAAGTCATAGTCAGACAGGGATAGGCTGGAGCCAAGAAAGAACCTAAGGCTGCAACTTTTGTTTTTATAGTAAATTATTTTATAAAACAGAAAATAATTATTTACTTGGCAAAAATGTGTTCTCTCTATTCCATATTGACTGGCAGGATTACCTGCCAACTGGTTTAATTAAAGTTTGCACCCCAAAATGTTGCTCATTATTACTGTACAGGCTTTCGCCATCCAAAGTGAGCCAGAACATGTCTCCTTGCCTGACTATGATCAGATGTTTTCTATTACATCAGCACTATCCCTAAATCAGAATCAAACAACAGTATCAGTTTGTCTTATACTTTATTAATTACATTTCCCCCAAACTCCAGGTAAGAGTCTATGCCATAAACAGGAGGTCTTACTTGGGTAGAAACTCATTTTGTATATCTTAGGTAACAAATAAACAATAGCCATTTTAGGATTAGTAGGGCACAATGTCTTATTAATTTCCAGTTCCAGAAATACATCATCACTCCTTTCTTTAATTGCGCATATAAATCCTTATATGCATATGTCTGCATCATCAGTTTCTTAATGTAGAGGCCTGTCTCAAATGTTTAAAACATGTATTAGCATATTGTTCAACATTCAAAATCACTAATGTGTTTCTTTTATCTGCCTTTTTAATTATTCATTTTTCATTCTATAATTCTGTAAAAGTCAGCCATTGTTGTTTATTTTTAATTACTAATTTTTCATCCTATAATTCTGTCTGTAAAAGTCAGCCACTGTTGTTTATTCAGATTAAAAGTATTTTTATATTTTATTAATTTCATCTTCAACTTCAGTTTTATTTGAGTGTTTTAAAATGCTGGAGGTTCATAAGTAAAATAACTTAAAACAGATATAAATAATTACAACAGAAATAATAAATGCATGCATGCATGCATGCATACATAAATAAATAAATAAACAAACAAACAAATTAATAAATAAAATTAAATGATAGGTTAAAATGAGTTCCAAATGAGTCATCCCACTACTTCAAAAGCAGTATCAAAACTTTGAGATTTATTTGCCTTGTGAATGTCTGCCAAGGACCAGTTGTTCCAGAGCCACCACTGGGGTAATATGTTCCACAGATAAGGAGCTTGAAAAGAAGATTAGGCAGCAGAAGTACCAAGATCTACCTGTGGCAGCACCAGTAGCCCATGAGAGGCCTATTGTAAAACCTGAGTGGGGCTATACCACACTGCTAGCTCCTTTAGGTAAGTGCAACCCAAATCATGAATGAGCAAGTATGCCAACACTACAATCTTCTAGATAATTCTAAAATGTACTGGCAACCAAAGCAGGCTATGCAGACCAGGAGTAGTATGTTGTTGACAAGTTGTACCAGTAAGTAACCTGGCAGCAGATTTCATCAAGATCTACAGATGATCTAGTGCAGTGCTGTGAAGTACCAGACATAATACATTCCAGTAGTCCATAGACATGAACTACTGCTGAGAGATTAGCTTGAGATAGAAGGGGCTTAGTCTTAGAGTGCTTCATGACAATTGACACTTGGTCCTGAACTGTCATATTCAGTCCAGTAGAAAACCTTGATTACACATCTCTCAAAAAAACTCCAGCCTGTTACCACTATATAAGATTACACTAGGTAGCTGACATGACAAAAAATCCCTCAAGATAGCATGAGCTTCCATAGCCTTAGTTCTTTTTTTTTTTCAAAACAGGTTTATTGTTTTAACATATAAGAGAAATATCATAACAATTTTATACAAGTAATTAAAAATAGGTATTATTATAATATTCAACAAAACAACTAAAGTATTTACAAAGACATCCACTACAATCAGATCAATTAATTAAACTAAAATACTGTGCTATTGAAATTAGAATTTTTTTAACAAATTTTGTAAATTATCCCAAACAATATAATATGATGTTTTTCTAGTTGTTCTCATTCTAATTGTGCTTATTTCCATATGGCACATTATATTCATAACATTTTTAAATTAATTGAACGAAGGAGGTGTATCTGAAATCCAATTTCTAGTTATTATTTTCCTGGCCACTGCTAGGATAGACCATAACAAGGGAAGCTTAATCTTTTTAACACATTGAGGTACAGGTGTGTTGAATAATATAAGAGACTTAGAAATAATGAAATTATCTGTAAAAGAGCCTGCAAAAATTCATTAATTGACTTCCAGTATTCTTTCAACTTCATACAGTCATAAAACATATGAGCCCAGTCAGCATTAATTTCTACATTACATCTCTTACATAGATTATCTTTATTATTTATTTTATTCATCATCAAAGGTGTATAAAAGATCTATGTAAAAATTTCCATGTATAAAGTCTCCAGACAATGGAAGATGTAGTTCTATAAGCATATTCCAATATATATTGTTTATCTTGTTGAGTTGGTGGGTCCCCATTAATAAAGGTGAAATAATTCCAGTATGAATCTACACTGTAAAAAGTTTCTTGTCTGATAATTTTATGTATATATGAAAGTTTACCTTTATCAGAAACTTTATGCTGTAAATTTAATATCAAGTAATCAATCAGTTTTGGAATAGATTCTTTAACTGTTATAGACATTAGATCTATTCTATCAATGAGATGTTGTCTAAAGATCTGAACCTCTAACCAGCAAGTTTCTCTTAGATCAAATTCTTGTTTTAAGAAATCTAGATTTTTAACTTTTTATCAGATATCAGCTGATACCAGTACTTTAGATCATTATCTATAGCTAAATGAGCTCCTTCAGAAGTAGATGACATAAGCATACCCTGAGTATACATTATAGGGAATACAATAAAATTCCATTCCCTATACTTAGGGTGCATGAATATAAAGTTACGATAACTAATAATAATATTTAATGGGTAACAAACCATATGTTTAGGTGTAATAGGTGAAGTACAAAATTCCTTAAGCAACCACAACATGGAGTTATTTACAATCATATTTTTATGTGTTAAGGAGATTTTCATGAAGTGCATACTAATTAGCTCCCAATAATCTTTCCATTTTGCGATATATGACTGATCTATTAATAAAGTAATAACTTTTATAATAGAAGAGATAATATATAAATTAAAGTCTGGAAAAGAAATACCCCTTGAGACCAGCTATTAGTATGTTTCTTTAATGCAATCCTAGGTCTATTAGGTGCCCATAAGAAATTTAACATTAGTGTATTCAGTTTCTTGATAATTATTTTTGTAGGTGAAAGTATTATTGATTGTATTAAGTATAAAATCTTGGGGAATATTATCATTTTAATAATTGTAAGTCTCTCCTCCATAGTAAAAACATATTATTCCAGGTATTAAAAATATTTTGTATATTAAGAAAACAGGTATTATAGTTATTATATATAATAGATTTAATATCTTTAGATAGTATTATACCTAAATAAGTTATCTGACCTGAATTGGGTACATATTTAGTAAAATCACTAATGAGAATATTTTTTCGTGTATATATAGGTAGTATTTTAGTTTTTCTTCATTGAATATTAAACCAGAAATACTTTTAAAATTCATCATTTTATCAAATAAAGACTGCATAGAAGAATTAGATCCTGCTGATGTAATTAGAACATCATCTGCAAAAGTTGAATTTTTGATGTTGTATTTTCGTCTATTTCAAAACCCTCTATGTCAGTACTTTTTCTAATCAAATTAGCCCAAGGCTCCATTACTAAAGTGAATAATAGTGGAGAAAGTGGACATCCTTGCTTTGTACCTTTAAGAATGGGTATTTTTGTGAAACATATGTTCCTACCTTAATATAAGCCAGCGTTCCTTTGTATAAATGCTCAATTAAATTTACAAATGCATCAGAGAAGTTTGTGCATTTCAGTAAGGTAAACAGATAGTCCCAACTTACTGAATCAAATGCTGAACCTATATCAAGACTAATAAGTGTTAAATCTTTCTTTTTCCTATTTGCAAAATCAATTAACGTTAAAGTTCTTCTTATATTATCAAAAGTATTTCTATTTACAATGAAGCCCGTCTGATCTATATCTATAATGCCGGGGATGATTGTCTTCAATCTATCAGCAAAAATACTCATAAACATTTTATAATCAACATTAAGTAATGAGATGGGTCGATATGAAGAACATCTAGTTGGATCTTTATTAGGTTTTAAAATTGGTGAAATAAATGTATATTGCCAAGATGGGGGGGGTTATTAACTCAGTTTGGGCCAAAATAAAAACCTTATGTATTAATGAATATGTAGTTTTAGAAAGGATTTTATATATCTCTGGTATAATACCATCATTACCCGGTGCTTTGTTTGATTTAAGCTTATTTATTTGTGTAATAACTTCTGTATATGAAATACTCTTGTCCAATAGTTTAATCTGTTGTTTATTAAGCTTTTTATTCATGTTTGTGGTTATAAACTCCTTTATTTTATCTTTAGGTTCCATGTTAATGTTGTTATGGTTAATCTTGTGAAAGTGATTTCTAAATTCATCCAGTATTTCTGGTATACTAGAAACATTCTTCTTTTTCCTTAGAGAAAAGATTTCTTTGATATGGTTTTGTTTATTCAATCTTTTGTTTTATTTTTAAGTCTATGTAAGTATTTGGGGCTTATTGAATAAGACAAAACTTATATTTCTCTAAAGTTATTTTAACTTTATGAGTTAAAATTTCTTTGTATTTCTCATTTAGTTTGTTTATTTCTTCAATAACTTTCTTGTCCATAATATTTTCTTTATTATTATGTTTATAAGAGTCTAATTTACTTTGAATATCTAACAATTCCTTATCCCAAGATTTCCTTTTATTATTATACCATCTGATACTTTGTCCATATAGATATGATTTTAAGGCATCCCAAACATAGACAATGGAGACTTCAGGAGTATTATTTATGTCTAGAAAATGTTGTACTTCTGAATATATAGTATGTATTCTTTACAGTCTTTTAGCTGAGTTAAGTATGCTGGTATCCTTTTGATCTGAACATTATGAGTATTTTTTATCATGAATTCAAAAACAATTGAGTTATGATCAGATATAGGACATGAAATGATTTTGGAATTAATTAAATCTGTTACCACCTGGTTAGAAATAAAGACCCTATCTATTTTTGAATAAGTTTTGCATCTGTTAGAAAAAAAGGTGTATGGTAATGATTTTGAATCTATCTGATTATTAATATCATTCAAATGATAAGAATTAGCAAAATCATTTAAATGTTTTGCATTAGATGTAATTCTTCTTTTCCTTATAGTGGTAGTATCACTTTCATGTAGTATACAATTAAAATCACCAGCTAAAATAATATCTCCTATAGAGAATGATATGATCTTATCAATATGATGTTTCACTGTATTAATACCAATTCCAGGTATCCAATATACATTAATTAAAGTGTAAGTCTTCCTATTAATTTGTATTGTAACCATACAAAACATTCCTTTGTCATCCTGATAAGACTTAATGGTTTTAGGAATGGGCATACTTTTATTCCATAAAATAGCCACTCCTCTTTTTTTCTGAGTGTGCTCTGAACTAACCAATACTGTATACTTATTAGTGGCTAGTTTATCAATATCTTTTTTCAAGAGATGGGTTTCTTGTAGGAAGACTAGATTGGCCTTGTGTAAATTAATGCATCTTATTAGGCTTGCCCTTTTACACGGATTATTCAATCCATTAATGTTTAAAGAAATTCCTTTTAAAGATGTCATTTGGCATTTTTAAAACTCAAGAATCTTATGATCGAAATAACAAATAACAAGATAAATAATGTTACATCTCCTCTTTTAGGTGTACCTTTAAATATAGCTGTATTTATTATTTATGGGATTTTGTATAAGATTCAATTTTGTTTGTAGTGACAATGAGTGTACAAAATATATTGTGGATGTCAAAACTATATACATATAACAATAAACAAGTGAAAATAATGTAAGGATTAAACCTTGCATCCAGCCTGGAGTTGAAAACTCCAACTTAGAGTAGTATTTACTACTCAAGTTAACCCCTTACCCTAAGCAGCAGTATCTCAGCTACCACCTTATCAATTTAATACTAGTTATATTTAACTGAGGTTAACAGTTTTCAATTCAATTATCTATCAAGACAAAACTACACATTTGGTAAAACAGCATCATATAAACTAAAATAAACTTTTTTTTTTTTTTTTTTTTTTTTTTAAAACTGTTCATACTACTATATAGATCTATGTAATATATAACACTTGTATTCAAATAGCATTCAAATAATCTTGATGTTAGAAATCAAGAGGAGAGAAAATTAAGTTCTAACATTCATTTAAATCAAAAACTTTGGCTAATATGATTCAGACATTACATATATTAAGATGCATCTATTTTCTGTCATGTGAATACTATTAACAGCTTCCAAAAAAAATCTTGAATTGTTTGTATAAGAGCATTTACTTAAACTCATTATTGTCAATAAAGTAAAATATTGTATTCATAAAAATTATTATAAATCATATTGCATAGTTATGCAAATTCTCAGAAACACTTGCATTATTAAAAAAAAAAAAAAAAAGCCATCACACACATACACACAGACACACACACATACATACACACACACATACACATACACACACACACATATATATATATATATATATATATATATATATATGATCTCACTGAGTTGTGTCTTTTTTGAGCACTATCCTACTTGCTGTCCCTAGAATAAATCTGTCTGCTTTATAGAAAATAATGCACAGCAAACACATTTTAGTAACCACATTTTACAATCATGCTAACCTACTGCTTTAAAATATATCACATGACATTTCTTCCAGAATAGAATTATAAAATTGTTTATGCTTGTCAATCAGATGAATTAAATGAATTATAATAAAGTATATGTTTGGAACAGAAGTTTTTAACACAGATTATTATGCTGCTGTTAAGTAGATTTTCAAAAACATTTAAATAAATGTTTCATTTTCTATGCCTTCTAAAATAAGACATTTACTTACTACAAGAAACTACATCATTTAAACTCATTATAACTGACATATTTTATGAATAGAGTATTTTTCCTGAATCTGTGGTGTGTCAGTATGATAACTAGGTTAGAGGTTATACTAACTGCTTTCAGTTTCTCTGTGAGAATTCTGTGTATTGAAGCTTTTGAAGTAGTTCATGGACACTGTGCATGAGACAGCCCACATCCCAGATTGTCTCCCTTAACATTTTGGCGGGAAACTTATTAAAACTTGTGACAAACATTAATTTTGTCAATAGAGTAAAATATTGTATTCATAGAAATTATTATAAATCATATTGGATAGTTATGCAGATTCTCAGAAACACTTGCATTATTATAAAAAAAAAAAAAAAAAAAAAGCCATCACACTCACACACACACATACACATACATACACACACACACACACACACACACACACACACATATATATATATATATATATATATATATGATCTCACTGAGTTGTGTCTTTGTTGAGCACTATCCTACTTGCTGTCCCTAGAATAAATCTGTCTGCTTTATACAAAATAATGCACAGCAAACACATTTTAGTAACCAGATTTTACAATCATGCTAACCTACTGCTTTAAAATCTATCACATGACATTTCTTCCAGAATAGAGTTATAAGATTATTTATGCTTGTCAATCAGATGAATTAAATGAGTTATAGTAAAGTATATGTTTGGAACACAAATTTTTAACACAGATTATTATGCTGCTGTTAAGTAAATTTTCAAAAACATTTAAATAAATGTTTCATTTTCTATGCCTTCTAAAATAAGACATTTACTTACTACAAGAAACTACATCATTTAGACTCATTATAACTGGCATATTTTATGAATAGAGTATTTTTCCTGAATCTGTGGTGTGTCAGTGTGATAACTATGTCAAAGGTTATACTAACTGCTTTCAGTTTCTCTGTGAGAATTATGTGAGTTGAAGTTTTTGAAGTAGTTCATGAACACTGTGCATGAGACAGCCCACATCTCAGATTGTCTCTCTTAACATTTTGGCAGGAAACTTATTAAAAACTAGTGACAAACGTTCATTTAGTAGTGTAAATGTATGTAAACATGACAAAAACCTTCACAATGTATTCCACAGACCATTACAGCCTCTTACTTATTTTCAGAAAGAGAAACAAATTGAATCACAGCTTGCCATTAAATCTTCAGATATGTTGACTGGTTATGAAACAAAACATTATAACTGACATATTTTATGAATAGAGTATTTTCCTGAATCTGTGGTGTGTCAGTGTGATAACTATGTCAAAGGTTATACTAACTGCTTTCAGTTTCTCTGTGAGAATTCTGTGAGCTGAAGCTTCTGAAGTAATTCATGAACACTGTGCATGAGACAGCCCACATCTCAGATTGTCTCTCTTAACATTTTGGCGGGAAACTTATTAAAAACTAGTGACAAACATTCATTTAGCAGTGTAAATGCATCTAAACATTACAAAACCTTCACAATGTATTCCACAAATCATTACAGCCTCTATGTAAGTGAAATTAAGCCCAAAATTACCAACAAGCAATACAACTCAACATTCTTCTCCCAACTCAATTTTCATACAAATCCTATTATTCACTGTGCCCACACAATCAAAAGCATTTCTATATATTAATAAAGAAAAGAAAAAGAGAGTAGAAAATAAAAGGGAGTGAGGCAGAAATAAAAAATGTAAGAGAAAGCTGTAAGAAGTATATACAATGGAATGTTACTTACTGTTTATATTAATAGAGTTAAAAATAAAACATATTATTTACTCTTATTTAGTTCTTATTATTATTAGTTAAAGCATAACAGATTATTTACAAACAAGCATAAGCAGTATAATCAAGAAAGTATAATTAGAAATAGCATTTGAAGAACTTATAAAAACTTTTACAAGGAATAAATATGTTATTATTCTATTAATGATATTTTCATTACTGTTCACTCCCTGCCCTCCCCCACCCTTTACCCACTACATAATCTAAATAGAATGTCATTGTTTAAACAAAGAAAATAATAAAAGGAGAAGGAAAAAAAAGGTAAAGATAAAAAATGTATCAAATTACTAACCTTACTTCTTTTCAGAAAGAGAAACAAATTGAATCACAGCTTGCCATTAAATCTTCAGGTATTTTGATTGGTTATGAAACAAAACATTCCTTTGCACATAGAGAATAACTTTGATTAAATCTTTTCCAAAATATTTGTGGCTTTCTGGAAATGCAGGAACTATATTCAAAAAAATTAATAATGAACTAAAATGATGAGAGAGAAAAAAAAACATATAACAAATCATTTGTTTTTTAGTCTCTTCTTCTTCTCTGAAGTCTTCCATGAAGCTTCAGTTGCCAATCTCTTTAATGAAGAACTAGCCCATTCCATTTCTTCTATTTTATCCAAAATCCTTTTTTCTTTGACAAACAGTAAAGCAGAGTCTAAATCATCGAAAACCTTAGGACCATCAGGAAGGAAGATTTTAAGCTTGGCAGGAAACAGAAGGTATGTTTTAAACTGTGCTTTTTAAGCTCCCTTATTAGTGGCAGAAAAACTTTTCTTTTAGCTATTACCATGGAAGAATAGTCATTGTCAAAACGCACAGTTGTCTCATTAATCTTAACAGGAGCTTTAGCCCAAGCAGATTTAAGAACCATCTCTTTATCAAAAGATGATAGAAATCTAACTATAACTGATCTAGGATATTTTTGTTAGAGTTAGTATTAGCTATAGATCTATGTGCTCTTCGATACCAAAAGAGAATGCTTCTGTTAAGTCTAAAGTTTTAGGGAGCCAAGTTGTTAAAAAGAAGTAATATTGTTACCTTCAATATTTTCTGGCAGTCCAAAAATCCTAATGTTATTGCCTAGATCTATTTTCCAGGTCATCCAGCTTTGTTTGTAAATGTGTATTTTGTTTCAGCAGAAACTCAATGTTGATTTCCTCTTCTTGGATTCTATTTTCCATGTCATTCACAGCTTCTTCTATGCCTGTCATCTGGATCTTCTGTTGTTGCAGGTCTGTATGTAACAGGTCTATTTGTTTTGTAGTTTTTCTATGAAGGTGTCTATTTTAGTATCCATTTTATCCATTTTATCAGTAAGTTGCTGGATTATAATTATCAGAGACTGAAGTTCTTTCTTGATGCTGGAGTCTTGAGAATTTGTCTTACTGGAACTCATTTCAGACTGATAGACTGACAGGAAAATTTCCACAGTGATTTCTGACAGGAATATTGTTAAGATTTCCTTTCTTTTTTAGATATAGTTCAAGAACTATATAAAACAAACGTATTTAGAAAGAAAATTACTTCAAAAATTAATTTTTTAAGTAATTAATTCCTGTCAGTGTAATGAAATTGGTGGAGCTGAAGAAATCTGCTGCTATCCTGTGTTCATCCTTGGCCACGCCCCCACCATAGCCTTAGTTCTGAAGGTGTTGAATTGTACAAAAAGACAAGAGAGGATGGTTTTAAGGTCTTCCTCTATAAAAATCAAACTTACCATTCAATTTTGTGGAAAGGAGAGGTAAATGTGAGTGTCATCTGCATAACTATGGTGTACTGATTCATTTTCACTAATAAAATTTTCAAGTGGGAGCATATATATCATGAAAAATAATGAGCCTAAGAGAGAACCCCATGGTACTACATATTCTAAGAGTTAAGGTAAAGATAAGTTCATTCCAAAACAAACCTTTAGGGGATGGCAAGAGAGATAAGATGTAAAACATTAAAACACCATACAAGAGAGACCACAGTAACACTATAACCATCAATCAGTCTGTCATGATCAAAGGCATTACATGCTACTCCAACTTTCTAACCATTAGTAGATTTTTAGCTGACTCCCTATTGAAATGGCACTTAAATGCTGAGTGCCAACAAGCTGAAAACAAAGACTGAAAATGCAGAAGACCGGATCTTGAAAATTGCTCTTCTCTGTAAAACTTCTTTTTGCAGGGACCCCTGCACCTCCCATGTGGGGGCCAAGCCCCCCACACCACCTGTATACCAACTCTGAGATCACCATTACTAAGAGAAAAGGCGATATTCAAAGAAACAACAACTCAAACTTAGTATATATGTCCAATCTTTCAGCCATTCACTCTCTATATTTCAGGACTCATTCTAGCAGGTCCCAAACTTTCACATGGTTACCTCATTAACTATTCAAACAAGAGCAGTTTCCATACTATAGTAAGTGTGAAAGCTAGATTAAAATGGGTGCATGAGTCCACTGACTATTAAATGGATCTGAAGTTGCTTAAAGCCAACCTTCTCAATAACCTTTCCTAGAAAAGGAAGGTTAGAGATTGTGTGATAATTATCAAAGAGGATCTCAGGTAGGTTTCCTGACAGGAGAAATAATAAACGCCTCCTTCAAGACTGATGGAAAAATCCTTGAGATCAAAGATTTAAGAAGTATCTGGAAAATCATTAGAATAAGAACATCAATACTGGTCAAGGTGAGTTTAGACAGATTAGGATCCAAGTCAAAAATGGTCAGTCGCACAATTAAGATGATAGTCATGAGCTAATCCTTCAGGAATATCCAACACCATCCAGAGAACTGAAAGTAGACAGGCTGGGACTAAGGTGGTACCAGTGGGAGCCAGCTGTGGAACAGCAGATTTGATGGCAACAACCATGTCAGAAATGAATCAGGCAA
Organism: Protopterus annectens; assembly: GCF_019279795.1. Taxonomy (NCBI): domain Eukaryota; kingdom Metazoa; phylum Chordata; order Ceratodontiformes; family Protopteridae; genus Protopterus; species Protopterus annectens. The sequence goes on from NC_056727.1 coordinate 873,274,597, forward strand.
GATTCACAGTCTGTGGTGGGTAGTATCCGTCTAGTGGTAAGACCAGCTGGGCTGCATAACCCGTGTACCAAACTGAAGAGCTTGGCTGGTTAACTGGATGGCACAGATGTCTCCCTAGATAAAAATGCCACCTTCTTATGAGGGAGTTCAGCATGGTAAGTGACATAATGCTCCTACAAGTCAAGCCAATCACTCATCAGACTATCTCAACTTCACCACTGCTCCAACCGGCACCCCTTCTGAAGTAAGAGATGGAGATCATGGTCAAGCAACGTTTTATGTCTGTTAGTAAGACCAAAATATACAAGACTTTAGGTGAGAGTGTCTAGTGCCAGTAGCAATGACCTATTATCAAACCTCTTAGCTGTCCAGAATTTTGCAGAATTAGATTTTCTGGTAAATCACTGAAAATTAAAGTTATTCCACAATGCAAGATTTTTTATTGTTAAAAAAATACATAGTGATGCAAAGCCAATTGTTCTATTAATGTTTTAAATGAATTTGAGTAATATTTTAAAAAATGCTCCTGATTTTAAACCTCTGTCCATCTTTATTTTTGGCTTTGTCCAGAATCTTCACAAAGAAGTTGAGCAGTATGCCTGTTATTGTCCCCAGCAAAAGCATTTAGAGAGTCAGCAGCATTTCTGGAAGGAATTGAAAGATCATAGATGGGAAAAAAAATCTGGGCTAATAAGATTAATAGTGCAGATCAGTGAGAGCTCCAAATAGAAGCAGTCTAGGAAGATGACAGACAAATAGAATGACTTCACCACCAAGTCTAATGTCTTCACTAGCAGCAGAAAGTCCAAGTTTAAAATATGACCTAATCTGTGTGGTTGAAATTATAACTTGAACAATCCCAGACATATCTTTCAGCCTCCTAGCGTAAAAAATCTGGACACAACCTAAAACAATGGAGGGTGATAAGGGCCCAAAAATATGGACAGATTTTAAATATTGCTCTTATAAACTTAGAAAGTAGATAGAGTAACATGTTTTGTATCAGTGCGCATTTTATGAAGAATGTAAAGTCTAAAACTCAGACGTGTGTCATTATTTAGTGATTTGCCAGAGGAAAAAAAACACATTTTATGGGGAATAGACCAAAATATGAGACAAAAGTCTGTACATTCTATGAAAATCTGGATACCTGAGAGGTATGACCCAGCCCAAAACCAAATCCTTTTATGATACAGCTAAATTCTTGGACAAGAGCTACTAACTCATCCTTGATCCAGAGATTAAAGTCACCAAGCACTGTTAAGTATTTTGACCAACAAATGAGTAAAGAAGGAAGTCAGTAAACACTTATAAGAGTGTGCTCAAATGACTGTATGGACCATAAATGAGGGCAACCTAACATTTGCTCTTTCAACATAGATATGTTCAAAAGACTTGGTCTTCCTAGAAACAGCCTGTGTCAGCTGCAGCCCACGGCCACTTGCAAACAACAACCCCACTCTAAATCTTATCCCTAAAGGGCACTATAAGGTCAAGAAACCTGGTAGAATAGCAAAAGCCCAATAAGGGCCAGTTGTTTTCTTAAACACCTTTATTAAATTGTCACTTAAAAATTTGGCACACATATATCAATATAAAAGAAAGACCATATTAATGTTTTTTTTTCATGCATTATAAATTTGATTTATATATATATATATATATATATATATATATATATATATATATATATATATATACATGTGTATATATCAGCTACAAGAAAAACTTAGCAAAGTTAGAGTTTTTATTTTGTGATACCTTAAACCTCCTGTAATAGAGGCCAAAAGGATATATGCAAATTACCCCCTTAAGGACATCAAGTCTTTCTGTAATATGGCATCTGAATGTTCATGACTTTTTACTTTTTTTTTACGTTTTTGTGGACACATTCAGGCTAATAAAGCCAAACCCCACTAGCTGTGGAAATGCATACTTCAGCCTTCTTATGACTTGTCATCACAGTATAAATGTACTATTTATCTATACTTTAGAAACATAGGGTCTTTACACCCAGCTGATGTCCATCACTATGAAGGTGTCTGCAAAATATTCCAACTAATATCCAAACCAAAGAGTAAGACAGTCACACAGACAAACCAATTAGTAAAAACTACAACAAAAACCTAGTGAGGCTAGAGTTTTCACTGTAATAATACCTTAAACCTCCAGTAATAATGGCCCGTGGGATATGCACAAATAACCCCTTAAAGACATCAAGTGTTTAGCTATATATAATATCCATGACATTTTACTTTTTTCTTTTTTAGTCTTTGTGGATACATTCAGGACAATAAACCCTCTGGTTTGGATGTTAGTTGGGATATTTTGCTTTATAGGCCACAATGTATCTCATGGGCCGCTATAACAGGAAATTTAAGGTATCACACAGTGAAAATTCTAGCTTGGCTAGGTTTTTCTTGTAGTTTTTACTAATTGCTTTATCCGTGTGATATTTTTTTACTTTTTAGATATAGATATATAGATATTCATTTTATAACAACTGTCTTTCACTCTGACATTACATAAATTGCTCAATTCCTGCATTCTTTTAAATATCACCCCTCCTAAACATTATTCTACATGTATTATTCCAATAAACTGTACTTATTCCTATGTAATTTGTTCTATCAATTTTTGAAAGATCCCACTTTTAGTTATTTTATCTTTTTAATAATATTCAGTACCTTAATTACAATTGGTTTAGATTTTGATTTCTATGTTCTAGTAACTGCTTTTTTGGCAGCCAATCACATTAAAATTAATACACCCTTACTAGGCCTAGGCCATTCAGATACTGTGTCCATTCTCAAAAGAATCATACCCTTAGTTACAGCTATTTGCTTCCCCCAATATTACTGAGTTCTCTTTAGGAAATTTATAAAATCTGTTAATTCATTATAATCCAAATGCATGTTCCCTGGCCTGTATGTATATTTATCATCATACCTTCAGCATTTGCTATTTACCTGAGGAAATTTTCTTTGAAGTCTGTTAGGGTGAAGAAATACCTATGCAAACATTTCCAAGCAAAGATCCTAAACCTTTGGACTTTATTCCTTTGTAAATCACTTTTCCAATCTCTCTTCCAAATCTTTTCTACCCTCTTCTGATTGATTCTTACAGTTATGATAAAATAAGGGTCAACATTATCCTCAAGCCATGTGTCAGTGTAATGAGTGCAAGCTTTCCTAATCTGAGATAATCTCAGTCTTGTTACAGATTAACTGCATTAAACTGAAGTGCTATAATAGGAATCACAGGTGGACAAGTCCCAAATACATATAACTGGTGAAAAAGTAGAAGTCAGAGGCAGAAATTTGAACAGCTTACCCCTTTTAGAAAGTAAACAAAGTTTATAATTTAAGATCTATTGAAAGTTGTTAATATGATCATTTCTATAAGAAGGAAGATGACTTTTTACACAAACGTAGCTTGTATTTTAAATGATGAAAAGAATTAAATAAGTCAGCTTTAATATCTTCATGGGAGAAATATTCATCAGTGCTCCTAATGTTATTTTGTAAAACGTTACTGTTATCATAATACACTGAACATTCTACATTAAATAATGTATTAATTACAGCTTGTGATATAAAACAATCAGACTTTTTTATGTAGTTATTGTACAACTGTAGGTATAACCCTTAAGCCACAAGTCAACACATCTTCCTGTGAATATTAAATCAAATGACCTAAAATACTCACAAGAGAGCCATCTACTGTGTTCTCATTATCCCATAAATCAAAAAAAAAAATGTCAGTACAAGAGATAGCATAAAAATGTGTTAACACTTTACTTTTTGTTTTTTTGCACAACCAAAGCTTCTTCAGTACTTCTGCCCAACTTGTCATTCTCTTCTTCTAAAAGGGGAACAATTTTGGTAAGTATGCTGATTACTGGATGGCCATTCATAGTTGAAAAGGGATTCCTTTCCCTACTCTCATTGGCCCTTAACACCGTTCTTGCATGGGAGGAGGTAGCTGAAGAAAATGCTGAAGACAAGAATGAAGATGAAGCAGAAACCACTTTTCTCCTCATGGCATCCCCATAACCTTCACATGAGCCACGTGACCCTTTTGCACCCCTCTGATCAGTGGCACATCAATAAAAGGTCTTTTGGGAGTTGTAGTCCTTCAAGTCCCTCTCAAACTTATTATTAGCTATCGTGATGGAGTAAGTACATGCATTTACAGTTGGGTGTACTCTGTGATAAAAATCTGCATTTTCAAAGCATATACAGGCCTGATTCCAAAAGTTAAATTAATAACTAGGCAGTCTATATAGAATCAAGTGGTGTCTTACTGTTCAATTTTGATCCAAACTTGTCAAGGCAAATTGACTGTGAACACTTCTATATGGGTTATATTATATACTAACATGATTTCTTCTTTATGTAAATTAATCTTAAACTGTCTGTCAAATACCTTTCTGATTTATAACCAGGAGCAACAGAGTGGCACAGCCTTGCTCTTCAGAAACTAAAATGAGGCAAGTTTAGTATTAATATTTCTAACCTGAATTTTGCTGTTAAAATACACCAATCAAGATCTTTCTTTGTTTAATTTCATATATCTTAATAAATTAGATCTTTTCCTTGGATTGTTTAAACCATTAGTGTTTAAGGATAAAATAGTCAAGTCCACCTCAGTATTTAACTTTACATCATATTTGTTTTGTATTATATTTTGTAATACCATACCAAATGTAAAATGTGTAACTACTGTGTTAATAAGTATCATTGTAGTCAATACTTTAATTTTGGTCAAATAACTTAAAATAGATTTAGTTCAGGCCAATAAAAAAAAGAAAAAAGAAAAATGCCAAAATTACTTGTATAACAAGAAGTATATAAATATTTGTGTAAACCCAATAATGTACATGAAGTGAAATACACTTCTAATCTGCTAGATGAAAAGAAATCTAACAGACTGCCTACCATAACTTCCCTCATGAAAAAGAAAGAAAAAGAACTAACCCCTTTCAAGCTCCAGTACACTTTTTCTCTTATCTTGGAGATTTAACAATATTAGTTATTATGTTCCCTATATAACTATTAATAATCAATTAACATAATGTATGGAAATGAGTATTGATTTGGTAATACAATTTAATTTTAGATTAGATTAGACTTCTTTTTCAGAATATATAGTATTTCTTCAAGAGACTGACTTCAAAACAAATGATACCTTTAGCTGGAATCCTAATAAATATATGATCTTATCTCACTCTTCATATAAGAAAAAGACTAGGGGAACTTTAATTTTATGGAAAAAAATCACTATGCCTCACATCATTTACAAATATGAAGATAAAGAAGGACTCCTAGCCATAGTCATAGTAAAATATAACAATAGACTCTGGACATTAGTAAATATATATTGGTTTCCGGGTATTGGGGTTAGGACAATAAGAAAACACATGGATCTAATAACTAGAGTATATAAAGGAAATTTGATTTTGGGAGGTGACTTTAATTGTATATTGGATAAATCAGAGATCACAAGCAAAATAAATGTATGTGTAAATTCTATAGGGAAGCTACTTAAGAAATGGGAAGAAAGTTTAAATCTAATTGATAGATTTAGTTATAAGGAGAACAATTCATTATTATTTTCACACCAAGACCACAGATTTGGGACACATACAAGAATTGATAACATTTTCATATCTCAAGAGCTAAATTCAAAAATAATAAAAATGTCCATAATCCCATGTCCTTTTTCAGACCATAATTCATTAATTCTCAAAATGCATACAGATTATAAGAAATTAATTTTTATGTCAAGAATTCCAGCTTACATTACAAAATTAAAACAATTTAAACCTTGGTTAGATTCAGAAGTACAATTCTTTTTAGATATAAACTACACTACTGAAATAAATATAATTAATCTTTGGGATACCTTGAAAGCCTATCTAAATGGAAAAATTATTTCATGGTATAAAAACAAGCTAAAAGAGTGGGAATGAGAATTATGTAACATCCAAAAACAAATTACAGCTCTCACTATTAATCCATCTACTTACACACAAAATAATCTTTAAAAAGCATTGGAAGATTTAAACAAAAGATATAATGAAATCCTAACTCAAAAAAACTAATATAGCTGTAGAAAGGTTAAAACTTAGTTCCTATGCAGTATCACCAAAACATATGCATAATTTAGCAATAAGATTAAAAAAATGATTGGAAATAATATTACAAGTATTAAAAATGAAGGAAGGGAAAAAAACAAAAAGGTTTTGAATATAAATGATATACTAGATGCATTTAAACATGATTTCTCTGACCATTATAATGATATTTCATATATAACTAATGCATCAAACTTAGACCTGAAATTAGTAAATGTAAAGGCGATACCAGAAAAGTTAAGGTTAGACATTCAAAAACAAATATCTCTAAAAGAAATTACTCAAAAAATCAAGGAAAGCAAAAGTAATAAAACACTGGGAATTGATGAAATAATTAATGAATTGTACAAGATATTTCCATCTTCAGTATTATCATTGTTTCACAAAACTTTGAATGAAATTCTAGCACAAAACACAACTCCAATTTCATGGAGATACTCCTTAATTACACCCATTATAAAAGAAAACAAAGACCCTTTACAGTGTAAATCTTATACGCCAATATCTTTACTTAACAATGACTATAAAATCTTCATGTCAATATTAGTTAGTAGAATTAAAAAATCATTGACACACACAATAAATTAGGATCAAACAAGATTCATTTATAAAAGCCACACACATGACAATATACAAAGAATTCTAACACTCATAGATTTTGTAAACAGAAACAACCAAGAAGCTCTAATAGTAGCTTTGGATATAGAAAAAGCCTTTGATTCGTTGAGCTGGGATTTTCTTTTTAAGGCTTTAGAATTCTTTGAGTTTCCTACTAATTTTATTACGCTAATAAAGAATATTTATAAAAACAATTTGGCTTATGTAAAACTTGGGCCATTTACCTCGAAGGCTATTGAAATAATCAAAGGTACAAAGTAGGGATGTCCGATGTCTCCCATCCTGTTTGCCTTAGGAATTGAATTATTTGCCTCATTAGTATGCCACAACTCTAATATATCAGACATGGATGTATATAGTCAACTCAATGAAAAAATTATGTTATTTGCTGATGATGTTTTACTCACGTTATCTGTCTCGGAAAAATCAGTACAAAAACTAGATGAAATAGTGGAAAAGTTTTATCATATTTCCAGCCTTAGATTTAATAAGGGAAAATCTAATTATATACATTTGAAAAAAAAAGAAAGAATTTACCTTAACTACAAATTGTGTGATAGGAAAACAAGTTCCCATAATAAAATATTTAGGAATAACACTATGTGATAATTTGGAATCTACGTTAGCCGCAAATTATAGCAACATAATTAATAAAATAGAAATGTTAATAGTAAGCTGGAATAAAATGTTCATGAGATTTGAAGACAGATTACAAATAATAATAATGACAATACATCCAAAAATTATTACATTGCACAAGCTATTCATATACTACCTAACAAGAAAATCTTGAAAGAAAGAAATAAAATTCTATTAAACTTTCTTTGGAATCCAAAAAGAAATATAATAGCCTATACACACCATATTAGATCTTGGGAAATGGGTGGAATTAGACTTCCAGATCTAGAATCATACATAAAAGCTTCCATATTAAAAATTATCATTAACTGGATAGATCCTAATTATTCTTCAACATGGAAAACATTGCACACTATTATTTTTCTAAATGAAAACAAAATAATTAAAAATTGTATATTAAGTGAACAAAATAACTGGATGTGGCACATATTGACTGTAAATATTCAATATAATATAACAAAACCAACAAACTTAAATTATATAAATAATATTTACAATTTATTCAGAAGATTTATATATACTAACACGGTTATTAATATTGGGCTAGACTTGATAATACCCTTTAGCTCTGCAAAGAATTTCTTCAATAAAATTCATAATGTTATCTTAACTATATGCGAGGGGAAAAAACTTCACTTTTTGGCAACATTGTATAGAGAATCAAGTAGTATTAGACATTCAACAAATTCAGAATAAATATGATATTCCATCAGCATAGTGGTTGATACTAGAAAGCATATTATCATATGTCAAGTTAGGAACTTAATAGTAAAATTATTAATTCTCCTTATAAAACTAGTTCAAATTTGATAAGTCTAATATCTGAAGTTATTTATGACAATTATAATTGGAAAAATCTAATTTCAAAATTATACAAAATATTGATAACATATAAAACTAACCCTAATGCAAGATATTGGAATTTTATAGCAAAAGGATGTCACACTAATCTATCAATTGAGAGTAAAACAAATCTTTTATGTTCTGTTAAATTAACATTTAATTTGCAAGTATGGAAAATATTTACATGGAAATATATCTGAGTCTACTTTATTTAAATGAAAACGCGTTACATCGAACACCACTCCATCGACACATATACATCGAACCACGAAATAATCGAATGCACAAAACCGCAAAACTCAAAATACTGAATTGTCATACCTGGCCAACCCCACCGCTCAAAACATACTACCCACCCAAACAAAATAAATAAACCACAAACATACACCAACCAAACCCTAGTTCTAACCCTACAGTAAACCCCACATACACCACTATCTATGCACTCTCCTTAACCACTCCCTAACCCTAAGGTCTGTACTTACCCGGCGGAGCTATACCCAAACAAAATAAATAAACCACACACATTCACTAACCAAACCCCTACCTCAAACCCTACACTAAACATTAAATACCTTACCCATATTACATTACCTATCTATGCACTTACCTTAACCCGCACCCTAATACTAACCCTAATGTCCGTAACTATCGCACACTTACCTTACGGATTTTTAGCTCAGACGGGCCAACCAAAACACTTCCACATTTCAAATTTCGTGGTATTTTCACGGTTTTGTGCGTTCAATCATTTCGCTGTTCGATGTATATGTGTCGATGGAGTGGTGTTCGACGTAACCCATTTTCGTTTAAATAAAGTAGACCCAATATATCCACAGGGCATTTATTATACCTGATAAACTAGCCAAATTCAATTCACTTGATAAATCCATTTGTTGATGTTCTTTAAACTGTAAAGCTGATTGGTCTCATATATTTTTGATTGTATTAATACAAAAAAATTCTGGGAAGAAATTACTATTTTTCTCCAAGCTATATTCACAGATAAGTTTATTTTAATCAAATATTTAGTCCTCTTAAATGTTAATGATACTATTGGAATGAATAAAAAAGATCTATACCTACTTTGGTCCATACTAGCTGTGGCAAGGAAATGTATAACTAGAAAGTGGAAGACTTCACAAGAACCTACTCTGGAAGAATTCTTGAGATTGATGGAAGAAACAGCAACATTAAAAGTCAAGGTGTAGGAATCGAGAATTTCACCTAAAACATGGACAAACAATCCTTGGGAAAAAATGTTAACTCTTATTGAGACATTAAAAATGAACCCTAAATAATTAATGCGTAACTTTATACTTTATTAATTGAATATTATAAATTGTTGTTACTAATTTCATATATTTTTTTTTCTCCTTGGTTCAGGTCAATTGTACATAGTGCATATAAAGGTATATAACACTTGTTTATTGATGACTGTATTGTTAAACATTATATTATTTGGAAAATAAAAAATTATTTGAAAAAAAAAAGATCTTTCTTTGTTTAGAAAAAATGATGGTGGTATCAAACAAATATAGCTGGGAATGGCATGTAATGATTTGCTCATTAAGATATTTAGGGCACACTTTCTGACTATATAAGACAGAAAAGGCAGAGAAGGTAAGACAACCTGTCATCTTCTGCCACTTGATTGGCAGCCAGGCTAGTATCATACTGAATGCATTGTGCCCTCAGTGATAATGGAACCATCACAGATAATACAGAGAATGCCAGTCAGGAGACATCTAAAGATGACCATGCATGGGAGATGGTATTCAGACAGTGTTTGGTGACTCTGGAGTCAGTGTTCAATACAAATGGCACATATAATATAGGGGTGACAGTGGTGGGTACCAGATGTGTGCTCCCTACTGTGCTTACAGTAAGCATATGCACAGACAACATTATTCATGTTATCTGAGAACCACAGTTTATACTAAACCATGTGTAAACTGTGCATGCTGTACATCAGAAATGACATCTGTTGACAATAATTATTCATTCTCACAGTGTATCACGAGTCATACACATACAAAGATACACCTGTCAGTATGATAGTACTTCTGTGTTCAACAGAACAATCAGCCTTGCATAAATCAGAGTGAAATGATAGTTATACATAAATTAATAAACTCATATGAATTTAAACTAATCACTGTGAACCTAAAATAAAAAGCCTAAATCTGATAACATTAAACTAAATAAAATGCAACATTACATTACACTTACAACTCTATAAATAACCTAGTTGCCTCTACTAAAAGTTACCAAAAAGGTGTCTTAAAATATTCTGTCAGTTGTATAGTAGAAAAACACCCAAAATGAGAGCACATTGCAATTACCCCACCTTTCGTGAAGCAAACAAGTAACAGTAATAAAAGATGGTGTCAGTTCTACGTTATAAATGAACTTGATACTATATGATTAGGGAACATGAAGCAGTCACCATTTTTGAAGTGAGGGGTGCATTCTTTTGGTGATAAGTGTATCAGTGCATCATATGTTATCTGTTAGTAGACAATTATACTTGAATACTGACTCTTAGAGACGTTATTTCTTTGTGAAATCACCATTAATGTCTAGCTTTGGCTTTATAAGAAACAAAGACAATATTTGTGATAGTGGTGTTGAGGTACCACATATACCCCCGGATTTACAAATCTTCCATGCAGGACTAGCTTAGTCCTGCACAGAAGCGATCTTTTAGGAGGCAGCACACCATGCATATTAATGAGGCGTGCTGACTGAGCTCTTTATCTTACATAGAGCATGTAAGTATGCAGGGGGCATGTCTGAGAGCAAAGCTCTCAGAATATACATGCCCCCGCAATGCAGAACAGCAGAAAGGGGTATGCAATGAGTGAAACTGCTCACAGGTGACCGCATATCCCCACCAACAGTCCCCCTTATGTACAACAGCAACAGTATATATGAATAAAATAAAGAAATCCTTTTTTTTTTTTTTTTTAATCCGATTAAAGCTAACCGTAGGTGCGCGGGTGTGCCCATCGCTTTGCTACAGTTAATGCAGCTTAAATGGCTGAAGAGGATAACAAGGAAGATATATGCAAATGAAGCAGACTAGCAACAGTGTAGTGGACAGAGCATTCACTTTATAAGCAGGCATTCCCGGTTCGAGTCCTCCAGCAGCACTTTCCATGGCAAAGCACGTTATGAGTAATATTTATGTTGCATAACCCATTAAATGACAATTTTATGAACTGGAGTACTGCAGTAAATACACATGTGAGGTGTCAGTGTCATAATGAATAAAGCACTTGTAAGCAGGTTTAAGCACAAATAAGCAGTAGTAAGCATATTTAAGCACTAATAACCAGTCTTAAGCCTGTTTGCACGGCGGTAAGCAATTGCCACACTGGTTAAGCAATTCTAAAGCTAACATTGTGTAAGCAGATGTAACGGCAAGTTAGCAGTGCTTACCATCGTGCAAACCTGCTTCCAACTGCTCAAAAGTGCCTTAATCACTCTGTATCCAATGGCCCTTGTTTTGCCCATCAACAAAATAAACAGCCATGTAGGTCTTGAACCCAGGACCCTATACACCATAGTCACAGTAGTTTACCACCAAGCCATTAGAGAAGTGCAGAAGAATGAGGTAGCAGCAAACAAGTCCTCACCATAGTATAACCAAACTGAACCTGTGAAAGGAATCAGTATACAGTCATATGTTCCATAACCGACTACATAACATAAATATGTGAACTGGAGTACTGCAGTAAGCCCAGCAGTGAGGTGGAATTATAATAGAGTGTTGAAGTCCCCAATAAAACACAAGGACCCCACAGAGTGTACGTACACATTAATCATAGATACCAGGCATACATATAAGGTGTAATGAATAACTCAATGCCAAAAAGGCATTATAATGCAAAGTCTAATGTAAGCAATGCTAAGCATTGCACAGGCCATCTAAGGAGGTGTGAGCAATGTGTAGACCAGCTAACTTATTGTGCTCAGTGGTATACCCTTTAAACAATGCCAACCCTAGGTAAGCAGGTTTGCCCATAACTTAGCCTTTTCAAAACCGGCCAGTCACAGAAAAGTGTTGGAAATCGGCCCTACTTAAACCCAAAAGCTGGAAATACATCTCATAACTGGTTGTAGCCTCCCCTTGCAGGCACTATGGTAGATAGGGGAGAAGGTGTGCACTGCCGGGTGCAGCACTGGTGGATCCAAGTGTCCAAGGTCATGGCAGAACTCCTAGTTAAAGACCATGCTCAGAGACTGCTTCAGGGCCAGTACAAGGGCTCTCCATATAAGGCGGAGGCCTGGGACCATCTCACCCATGACATCACCAATGCCACTGGCATACCCCGAGCTGGTGAGCAGTTCAGGTACCACTATGTCGACCTGAAGCAGAGTAAGGCGGACCTCTTGGAGGAGTGGCTCCAAGATGCTAGAGTGTTAGAGATATTCCAGCCATGTGTAAGTATCACCCCAGTATGTGTGTAATAATTGCCAGCTCAGGTATATTATAAATAGGTATGGCTAAATATTCCTTTTATGTCCCCCACAGTTGCAATGGAGTGGGCCATGAACCAGGAGGCCAACATCAGTCACCTGGAGAGGTTGCGATGTGAGGCAAGTCAGTAATACTCATGCATTTACTGTCATAGGAAACAAAAATAAAAGTAGTAGTAAATTAATTGCTTGTATAAAACCTGTATTGTTTAAGGCAAGTACTGCATACACTACAGAATATGGCAGGAAAAGTCTCATATTGTTTGTAAGTCAATAAAAGTGTAATAGTCTGACAAAACAGGTTTAACTGCTGGACTGCATGTGTATATCCTGGTATCATACGGTAATATAGATATGCAATCATGTAATAGTGCTGTAGTCTTAAGCACAGTTAGTCACACTGTGCACCATAAAGTGAATGTATAGGAATGCCTGTATATGACACGTGTAATCCCCAGAGGCCAATTAGTACAACTGAGAGACACAGAGACAGTAAACAGGGAAAATGCAGACAGCAAAAAATGAATGGCACATGCAACTGAAATGTGAACTGTTGTCTTTTTTAGCAGACACAGCCACGGTTCGAATCCTGCCAGTGGTAGTAGTCTGCATAAAAAATCATACCCCACAACTGTACATATATGTCCAGAATGTCAATTAAAGTGGCTCATATCTGTTGCCTATCAACCTTTCCCCCTGGGAAATCAGTGAGATGATCCCAGATGTTTAGCCAGCAAACAGGGAATATAAGTGATTGTCAAATATCATGAGAACACACCTGTCACTGTAACAATACCTGAAACTGTTAGGAGAGTAATATTTTAATTATGTCCTATCTACACTCCCATGTTGTCAAGCTGTGAGCAGAGTGTGTACAGTAACAGAGTGAGATGTGTGTGCATAATACTAATGTGTAATCCAGAACTTTGTGTAGCAACAGTCAGGTACTGCTAACAAAATTGCTCCCACAGGTACTTTGGATATGAACACCATGCTGTGAAATACAGACCATTATAACCTGTACTGGTACTGTTCACTCTGGTATTATAGGGAACTGTGAGTGCTGCAGTTTCTCTGAATAATAAAGTATCACTGGTCACTGTCACCCACACTGTGTTACATAATATAACTGTGTAGGAAAGCATGTATATGTGTGTGCCAGGTCACTAAAGGTGTAAGAGGGCAATATTCTAGATATGTCCTGGCACACCAGCATGTGGTGAACACATGGCCCGAGTCTGTTCAGAAAGAGTTGGATAGCTATGTGCAAAACAACAACCCAGAATCCGGGAGCATGTGTAGAAACAGTTAGTTAGTGATAACAAACATTCCTTCTACAGGTATACTAGGTAAGAATTGTATACTGCAGGTAAATCTGGTTCATGTGTACTGACGATGACAGCCATATCACTGTCCAAACTAAGTCTATAGGGTAGTGTAGCAAGACTTGTAAGGTACAGATAACAGCACTGACTAGGAAAGTAATGTGGACTACAGGAATATACTATTGTTAATTGACATCTTTCTCTCCCCCCACCATATCTCCAACAATAATCAACATACCCACCCCAACTGGTATGTAATGTCTCTGATAATGTTCAATTGTTTGATATATATTTTCATGGTTCCCATGCATGTGCTATATTGAATTATTCCAACATTGGTGGCATGGTGCCATCAATGTACCTGCATGCTGTTCTTATTACCACTGTGGTCCCATATATGCATGTGGTCTGTCTGCTATGCAACTGTTCTGTATCTGGTGTCTGGGTTAATGGGAATATCTATGCATGCTGTTATACCTAACCCTGGAATATTTTGACTATTACTAATCCACAAATGATGATGAAATCTAAACACTATACCATGCTTGGGAAGGCCAGTCCCAGCGGACCCACCTGCCCACCTCAGCTGGCCATGGCTCCGGACACCAGCATTTCTGGGACCCAACCCGGGTCATCCCTGTCCATAGGTCCTGCACCACCTTTGGGTGGAACTGCCTCAGGGGATGGGGCTCATCCCCCCCTGGGAGTGGGTGCGGACAGGCACCTGTCACCCATTGACAGGTCAGGGTTGTGGTGCATAGAGCGATTAATGAGCAATTTGGTAATGTTCTACACCAGCTCAAGGGCCACATGTTGCGATTAGAGAGTCATCCTGGCTCTGCAACTCAGCCCCCAGCACAGCCACTTTTGGGGCTGTAAAGGTGCAGTGGTGACTGCCCATGGGTGGGACCTCAGTCCCACTGTTATCACTAGGGGGCTTGTGGGCTTCCGATATCCCAACACATCTCCCCATCAAGGTGTTTACCCGCACATTTATTTTTTATTTATTTTTATTTTACATTTGCTAACTGGGGGTGTCTGACTGAGCCAAAGAGGCCCTTTTTCAGCAGAGGCCTGGGGAGAAAAGCTCCACAAAGAAAAATTACAGACACATTTAGTTATTTAGACATGTTCAGTATACATACAAATAAATAAACTCTGCTGCAGTGGGACTCAAACCAGGAATGCCTGCTTGTTAGGCGAATGCTTTGCCTACTACACGTGTCATATACCGCCACTGTATGCATCTTGTTTGTCTTGTCTGTTAACCTACCTCCCCAAATATACCTACTAGCTCTCCCCAACATCCCACTCTCACCTGAAAAAAAAAAGGACAATCTGTTCCCACAAAAAAATCTTGTCCCATACATAGCTGTCCATTTCGCACACGTGTCCACTGGACACATGTAAACTGGCCTAAATGGCATCACAACTTATTATTGTTGTCCTCACACCTCTCCCAGGGGTTTGAGTATCCAAATCTACCTCCACATTCAGTGTATATGCACAGCTATTGTTGTAGAAGAAATGGGCAGCTATGGACCTTCCCTACACCATTCCTGCACATTCCTAGCTATTTTCCCTACTGTCTTTCCCTCTTTGTGACCCTTTTTTCACCACTTTCCTATCAACCCCTTTTTCTTTTCTTTTAAAGAAATTAGCATGGGGGTAAGCAGGAGTAAGCATTTTTAAGCAGCAGTAAGAGGGTTTAAGCCTGTTTGCACGGGGGTAAGCTCTGCCTACACAGGTTAAGCAATTTAGAAGTTGTATTACAAACTGTATCCGGAAGTTAGCAGTGCTTACCTCCACATAAACCTGCACAAACCCTTTTACAACTGCTTTAAAGTGCCTTAATCACTCTGTATCCAACGGCCCATATTCTGCACAGCAACAAAATAAACAACCTATACAAGGCTCGAACCTAGGACCATGCACACCATAGACAAAGTGATCTGCCACTAAGCCATGCCAGATATACATAACTCCAATGTTTTCATCCAGCCCAGTCATGCTTGATATGTAGATACATATATATATATATATATATATATATATATATATATACATATATATGAACATATATACATGCAAATGCCTACATCGACACACACATATATATATATATATATATATATATATATATATCTACACCTATATTTCTACATATACACAGCAAGTTACATATATGTAAGCAGATATATAGCTATGTAGGTATATACGGACATAGTTATATATATGAAAGCAGATATATATATATATCTATATAGGTATATATGGCCATGCATCTGTGGATAACAATGGTAGATTAACTAAACCATATATTTCCACATGCACCGTTAATGGGGTTTAGAGGCCCCAAGCAATATACGTCTTGTACAAATAGGTATACCCCCCCACAGCCAAATACGTCCACCCTACAATACACTACCAAGTGTTGCAGATCCCATAACCAGGACCTGACACGACATGGGCACAAGATGTTAACAGTACTACATCCCACCTGTATGATGTCAGGCTGGTATTGGTAACATATCATGCTGTACAGTCTGGCTCCAATAGGAAATGAAAAATGTGGAAGCTATCAACATCCCCAGGATACATATACACAGACACATATATGCAGATACAGGTATACACACACACACACACACACACACACACACACACATATATATATATATATATATATATATATATATATATATATATATATATATATATATATATATACACATATGTATGTATGTATGTAGATATACATGTGACTACACATACACAGGCAGAGATATGTTCAGTAAGTTACATATGTAGAAGGTGCACATAGTATGGAACAGCCAGTATGCCTACAGTTAACAGCTCAACAACTGGACACTGTATGGGCCGCCCATACAAATGACAATCGTTGCCTGCAACATATACTCACAGAGAGGTCATAGGATAACACACCTCACTCAGGTTTGCAGAAATGGAAAACCTTTAATTGTGTACTACTACAGTTTTATATGCCATGTCATATAGCTGATCAGACACTGACATCTATATAAACAGAGTAATGCAACTGTGAAACAGTTACACTAATACAGTAGTCTGGAAAGGTTCACAACTGTTGTTGTCCAGGCCAAGCCCTTCAAACTGTACAATAGTGAACACAGACTGGGCCACAGGATACCAACCAATCAACAGTATGTACTGCAGGTGTGTAGTTCAGCAGCCTCTATCTGTACTCTGTACAAACTCAGTAGGTGGTAAAGACGTTATGTGATCACATAGGTTGTCACTGTTACATAACAAGGCATAACTGACACCATCACAAGCACACTGACAAACAGAACAGTTTCTATGGCAGGAGGCAGTAGGCTTGCAGTATCCCAATTCATGTAAGTAATTTAAATATAGGTGAAGTATACAGTACTGTACATCCAGAAACCTTGCGACAGCTCACCCCTGATACCCCCACATTTGTAACAGCCTAGGTCATTTATGGTGCTCCCCACCTAGACTCAATAATACAGGGCCATATACCACTGTTATACTGACTGCTGGAGTGCATAAGTGCCCACACGTATTGTGTAGGTGACGCACACACATATATGGCCCCAGCCCACTGTATGTGTGGTGGATACAACAGCAGTGGACTAATGGCAGCAATGGCAGTGTGATATACTCACAGCCCACTACAGAACAACTCCTAGCAGCATGACATATGTGCAAAGCTTGGTATGTAGATGGAGGACAAAGGCTGGAACACCAGCACATATGTGGAACACTGTTGCCATACACTAGGCAAGTTGCTGGTGTTACAGGATAGTCTGCAACATATCCTTAGTCAGGGAATTGAGGTTATAATCAGAAATGGATGTAGCCATCTACTGATAGCACTCAACACACACACTGCCATTGTAATATCTGATATAGGACCTGTGTGGTGGATGGACAACACATGATAGGCATACCTCTGTCCAGCAACAGGACAGGCCCACATTAGTGAGCTATGCAGACAGACTGCATTCCAAAGTACACTAGTATGTACACACACACACCCTGTAACACCAGTACTATACAAAGCATAACAAAACTCTACTCACAGTCTGCCTGTAGTTCCTGAACCTCCTACGAATATGTGGCCGGTTTTATATATATATATATATATATATATATATATATATATATATATATATATATATATATATATCTATGGCTATCTGGATAAGTATATGTACATATATTTCCACCATATGTCCTGGACATGGAGTCTAGCCCTACCCCAGCCCCTATAGTCCCAAAATTGTAGTGCAAGGGTATGTCAGGTATGTCTAGCAGGTATATTAGTAGACTATTGCTACTCTCATTAGGATTGTATTCACAGACATGGTGTGTGTGGAAGGTCACATCTGCTTATAACGTGTGCCATTGGCTACTGACAGACATCCTAAGGAAATAATTGTAAAGTACCACCACTAGCATGTAATGCCCCTGTGGAGAGCAGCAGAGATATTGGCCAATATATGTGGAACTTTGGACACACCCTATACAGTCCAGAGGTATACACATAATCCCTTAGTGCACAATATGTGTACCAGGCCTGACAATATGGATGCAGACATCCATGTAAATGGGTATAACACATAACGACTGGTGTACATTTGCCACCACAGGTTTTGCATTCACACACTCCTGTGTGGCCTGTCACAGAATGACTGCTGGTACAGGGGTGCCATGGACATATACTACCCACTAGATGTTGACATACATCTGTACAGCATCCCACTGTTCTGTCTGACATACATGACTGTTAACAGGGGCCCGGCAGCAGTACATCTGGCAAGTATCTGCACATGACATCTCACTGGGTAAATGCACTAAGCTGTTAAGCATCTAACAGTGCACTGTGCAGGATACAGGTGGACTGGCTCAACACTGGCCTACATCTCCTATGGGGAAATGCACATGTACCTGCATATATAGCAGGCTCAACAGGCATGCCACATCACAGGGTAAGATACACCTGTGTGAAAGTGCATAACCACAACCAATGTGAACACAGCCACAGCCACATATGGTAAGCTAGCATAATATTACAGTATATGGGCTATCTGTTCTACACCATCGTCATATGTGCCACTCACAGAATGATCCTACATATACTGGACTGCTACACAGTTTGGTCTGATGGCTGTCTGTGGTATGGGACATTTGTGTGTATGGCCTTACAAACATGTACGCCAAAATGGATACAGTTGGGCAGTAGGTAACATCAGATAGAGGGGAACTAGAACAATGACATCTACCACAGTCTGTACACAGGCTACAGTACATATTAACAATACACACACTGCCGACATTCACCATCACTACACAGACCTCAGTACTGTACAAACATCCACAGAATGTCCAGGTTATGTCATGAAATATAATCCCTACTGTACATAACATGTGTAGCAATCAGATATTTCACTGGCTTGTTATCAGATATGATGACACTATTTATGGTGTACAGCACATATGCACCACTTCATGTGCGACATATGTACAAAGATTGACAGAGGTGTGGCTGACAGCACATACACAGGGCCAATATAGACATGTTGCTGTGATAACCTCATACATTTACCATTGTAATGGGGTTTGTTGCAACATACGTCCTATGAGGGATATGAAGTCAATAACTGTCACGGCCTTCACCATCTACAGACTGCAATCCTCACACTACCTTCTGCATTCCACAGTTAGATGCTCCATGGCTAACACATGAATCCAAAGGCACAAAACTGCCCAGTGTGCAGATAACCTTGCAGATGGGGATTCCTCGTATACATGGAACTGGCATGGCAAGTATTGCGACATGTACAACAGACATATCCAGACAAACACTGCAAAACCAACATTGCTCCAAATGCAGTATAGCAGCACTTACAGTCTGTAGTCAGGTCAGGCACATCCCTTTCCTGTTTGTTGCTCTCTTTCCACAGTGTATGTTGTTAGAGGTACATCTCCACTCCATCTGAGATGCTGTTTGCCAAGCAACAGATCTAGCTCCTGTTCACAGTGAATGAAAAGGGCCAACACCACCATGATGTTCCTAGATATTGGAGTGTGTTTCCATGCAATTGGCTATGGGAATGTTACCACAGCTGTTCCATATGCAATCAGCTAGGGGAGGGCTGCAATTCGTTCAGAGGCCATCAGCTGATCATGAGCATCACTTAAAATACACATACTGCTGCCTAAACAAAGCAGGTGGGGGTCTCCACATCCACCAGAGAGGGAGTGGGGGAGGCAGACAAAAGCAAATACATGTCAGGGAGGGGTGGGAGAGTAGAACTGAAGCATGTTTGTGACACACACCTACCAGCACAGGGTATCAAACCCCTGACAACTATGTAGTGCTATCACAGTTTTATGCAGTTATTGGATGCACCACATGGGTTACCTGCTGTGGAGCACTCAGAACATATATGTGATGGTGAGTGACATCTGCAACAGGGATACGGTATATATATGGTAGGGGATGTACAAATGCCTGTCCGCATGAACAGGTGCCAGTGTCAACACAGCCACATTCTCACAGGGATGCACACACATTAACACACTTGGCAGGACCAGGTGTACAACTCATCACTAGTGGAATTGCCACAAAACATCAATGTGCAGGTATCACATGCACCACATGGGTCATATGGAGGCCGTATGGGCAAAGATTATGAGGAGGTGTCAGACATTGGACAGCATGCTTCAGTATGCCCAGGGAGTTGTAATGAGTGTGAATGTGGACATACGCACCATACAACACACACACGAACACACTGGGTGCCAGTACTGACATGCATGGGTGGATGTCTGCATGAGTGTGTGGTGGTCAACTGTGCCAGCAGGCTATACAAGGGTAGGTGATGGGTATACCTTGGCATCAGGCCACATGACAATGGTCTGCATTGTGGCTCAGGGCTGTCATTTCTGCATTTGCCCACACAGGTGGGTATTGTATCCCCCATCCAGTCACCTGGGTGGCTATTGTGTGTGGCCAATGCTGTGCATCCCCTGCCATGTATGTGTTCCTTACTCCATAACATGGATGGTGTCTAGGATGTGCACACCTCCCACATGCATGTACAGTGACATGTGGAACTGTACCTGGGGTGTCTGGCCCATGTTGTGAACACAGATTATCATCAGATGTGCCAGTCTTGTCCACCTGTGGCAGGTATTCATAATGGGCAGCAGGTTTACCCTGCACCTACATTGATAGCATGCTAACAGCATTCCATGGTGTCACTGGCATCTGCCCATACAGGGCATATTGTCAGACATGGTATGTCTGTTGTGGGTCACATGTGAAGTCACCACAGGTGGTGCAGGTACCCATTGGGGAACATGGTGCACTGTCTGCATGTACACGCATATTGGACAGATGGGCAGGGTGCCATGCCCTCTGTAGCCCACTGCTTTCACTCCATAGTTACTATTGGTGGCCAGTATGCAGTGTATTACCCACATACTGGCTGTTGCCTATGCATGTGTGTGTATGAGACATGGGTTGAGAATTTGCTCTGGGTGATACTGGGGTTGCTAACTGTGATTGTCTGGCCTCGATGCCACATGTATGGGTATGGCTTTGCACCCCAGCCTCTCAGCTATTTTACATCTGTTATCCTAGTATAGTTGACATTGTGATATATCGTAGGGCCACCATATAAGAAATATGAAAAATTCACTCCCCATTGGGCACACACTCACAACCACCTGTCTAGAGAATACAAGTTACAAACACACACCTGTCACCCTACCTAACTAGTTTATTACACTACAGCACTACGCAGTTATAGCATGTGCCACAGATATTACTGGTGTATGCCTTTCCTAAAGTTCTATTTCACAATGAATGACATCAGCAGGATTACCAAAGTATGGCATTTCAAATGTACTGCGAGTGAGTATCCTAAAATGCATTGCTCCCTACACAGATAGTGAGACACACACAAAGCATCCACAATCGATATGTGTGGGTATAAAATCCATGACCAAGGTATATATCATACTACAGCATGGAGCTTTTACAGGATATACCCTTCCCCAAAGGTGTATTTCACAAGGAGTGACATCAGCAGGATTACCAAAGTAAAGCATTTCAAATAAACTGCGAGTGAGTAGCCTAAACTGCATTGCTCCCTACACAGACAGTGAGACACACACAAAACATCCACAACCAACATGTGTGGGTATAGAATCCATGACAGAGGTCTATATCATACTACAGCATGGAGCTGGTATAGGACGCATCATGGGGAATACTAAAGAACACCTTCCCCAAAGGTGTATTTCACAAGGAATGACTGGCAGGATTGCCAAAGTAGGGCACTTCAAATGTACTGCAGATGACTAGCCTATAATGCATTGCTCTGTACACAGGCATTAAGACACAAACAAAACATCCAGAACTGCCATGGTTGGGGATGGAATCCTGCCACAGTTCTAAATCACACTCTAGCAGTATGCAGTTACCAGACGCACTACAGAGATTACTGGGCTACAATGTTCCCAGAGGTGTATTTCTAGGTGGGTGACATTAGCAGCCTTGCCAAAGTTGAGTATATGAATTGTAAGGAGTGTGAGTACCCTAAAAAGCATTGTCTTTACTCAGTCAGAGACAGACAGACACACAAACACAGACACACAATTGCCATGTCTGGGGTTAGAACACCTCCTTAACTACTTTGTCATACTACCGCAGTACAAAGTTATAAGACGCGCTACAGAGATTACTGCACAGCAACCTTCCCAGAGGTGTATTTCTAGGTGTGTGACATCAGCAGCCTTGCCAAAGTTGAGTATATGACTTGTAAGGAGTGTGAGTACTCTAAAAAGCATTGTTTGCTATTTAGTTAGACAGACACACACACAGTTGCCAGGTCGGGGGTTAGAACACCTACCTAACTATTTATCACGCTACAGTAGCACACAGTTACAGGATGTGCTATAGAGATTACTGGACTGCAACCTTCCCAGAGGTGTATTTCCAGGTGGGTGACATCAGCAGCCTTGCCAAAGTTGATTATATGACTTGTAAGGAGTGTGAGTACTCTAAAAAGCATTGTTATCTACTCAGTCAGATGGACACACACACACACACACACACACACACACGCACACACACACACACACACACACACACACACACACACACACACACACACACACACACACAAAGTTGCCAGGTCTGGCGTTAGAACACCTACCTATTTTATCACACTACAGCAGTACGTAGTTACAGGACACGCTACAGAGATTACTGGGCTAAAGCTTTCCCAAAGGTGTATTTCACATTGGATGACCTCAGCAGGCTTGTCATAGTAGGGCTATGGGGAGGGCAGTGTGTGCATGGGCCATAACCCATTCATCAAGAGGTTGACACACCACATGCGGGCATACACGGGGTCAGGTCATATGTCACAGGTACATGTATCCAGCTACTAGATGACTACTGCCTTGTACAGTCATGTTGCACAGCTGGCACATGCACCACATAGTCTGTAATGCTGACAGATACTGGTGGCTAGTATCTGCAGTGGGTGACATATGCACCTCATGTGTTTGGGGCCCTTTGGCTGTGTGCTGGGTTAGACAGACCTGGATGGCTCCTTGTTGCAGTGACCCTCTTCCACACATCTATGTACGTCTACCTTTGGCTTATATTAGTGTGTTGTCCTGCCATATGTCTGTATTCCTATCCACTGTGTGTGCAAGGCATGAGTGGTGCATACTGACAAGTGTCTGCACTAACAACTGCAACTGCCAGGTATGTCTGGTCCACTGGTATTTGCAGTCATGGCCTTCATGTATTTAAGTGTGTGAGCATGCCCAGTATGACCTTTCAGTATGTTGTGGACTGACATTGCCTTCATTGTGTGTGAGCATGCCCAATATGGCCACCTGTATTGAATTTGTGGATTGTGTTCAGGTAGTTTGTGCTGTAGTGCTGACATTTGTGTTGTACACCAACAGGTAGGATGCTGTCTCTGCAGGGTATCCATCAATCATTTGGCTTTAACTGTTAATACATTTCTGTATAGCTGGGGGGGGGGGGGACACCTGACTGTTCCTACATTTCTGCACAGGAGAGGTGGGGACACACCTGAGTTTTATTACATTACTTTGTAGGAAGGGGGGGGGCACACCTGACTATTTCTACATTTCTACACAGGGTTGAGGGGGCACACCTGACTGTTATTACATTACTATGTAGGATGTGGGGGGCACACGTGTCACTTGTACACATTTGCTATGACTGTACTGGTATGTCAGGTACTCCATTTTATTCTGCATTGCTAACTATCATGCTGACTAGAGTCATACAAGTGTACTACAGATCGTGCCTTTGGTTGCCCTACATATTATTGTCTGACTTCTTACCCTTCAGAACTAACATCCCACTGCCTGCCCTGCTGTGGTCTGTCTGTGTAGCCCTGGGGGGGGGGGTTAACCATAGCCATCATTCTCTGGCCATGGCACATGCTCTGTTTGGGTTTGTCTGCACATGTCCTGCTGGCTGAGACTGTTAGTGGGTATGTGAACCTTCCTGACTGGCATGTGTGTGTCTTATGGACACACATGTCATTCAGCCCATTTCCTGCAGTGGGTTTTGTCACTCTGTATAGTACTGGCTACTATGGTGACTCCAGTATGTGTTACACATGTCATGGTGCCACTATGGGTGTCTACTGTCTGCTGCCATAACATTCTGCCACCCAATTCCCTTGCATGCTCACATCCATACCATAGCTACAGGTAACAACACATTCTACTCCATTTGGCAATTGGTAGGTTGACTGACTTACCTTGAGGGTGTGCCAGACTTGCGGATGGTGCTGAAGGGTTGCCTATGTCAGATGCACATAGTACACTCCCTATACATGGTTGAGCACAGGTAGTGTCATGTTTGGCATCCCTTTTACTGTATGTGTGAGTCAGAAAGAGGGGTCATTCCCTGGGTCCTTACTGTGTCAGTGCATGTGCTATGTATTGCCTCTTTGCCAAGGCCAGGGCATACTGGGCATGCCTCCTTCTTTCTACTGGGGCAGGCTCAAGTTATTCCTCCTCTGAGTCACTCAGTGCCTGTGCTGGCCTTGGCATTGGTGGGGGGCTGTATGGCCCTGTCCCATGCTGTTCCTGCTGCAGCTGTTTCCGCAGAATCATATTGTGTAGCGTAGCACATACCATAACAATTTGGGTACATGTAGCTGGTGAATACTGCAAGGTTCCACTGGATGTGTCCAGACACCAGAACCGTGACCTGAGCATCCCAAACACATGCTCTATTATATGTCTGACCTGGCGTTTTTGTTCAGGTGTGTGTGCATTTCTGATGGGTGTCATCAGCCACGGCTCCAGTGTGTACCCAGCATCCCCCACTAGGTGACTGTAGGGGATGTCCACATTGGCAAATCTCTGGTATAGCTGTGTCAGATGTCATATGTGTGAATTGTCATAGCTTCCAGGGCAACCAGCACACACATTCATTATAATGCCCTGGGTATCACATACAACCTGGCAGTTGATGGATGGGATGCCCCTGTGGTTGATGCAGGCCTTACCCTGCTCACTGGGTGGTGCTTTGATACATATGTGCGTGCAGTCTATAGCACCCACTATCCCAAGGTATTCTGCTATTTGGTGGAAGAGACACATATTGCTGGTCAACACCTCACGTGGGTTGAGGAAATATACGTGCTCACTGGCATGTGCTGACATGGCATCCAGGAACTGGTGGAATACTCTGGATGCTGATGCCTGTGAGATCCCCATGATATCCCCAGTTGTGCGTTGGGTGGTACCTGTGGCTAGTATACGTAGGCCTACACATACCTTGGTATTCACTGGGATGGGTTCCCCTCAGCCAGTTTGGTGTGTCAGGTGTGGCCAGCACAGCTCAACAATTTGATGTAGGAGGTTTCTGTCCACCCTATATTGTTCCACTATCTCCAGCTCATGTAGCCCCTGGTAGGTTACCCTGGGTCTGTACACTTTTCTCTGTCTCCTCACTGTGAGTTGTTCGGCAGCCTTCACATCCTCTCCACCCTCAGCCTCTTGCACATGTTATTCTATGTTGCCTGCTGTAGCCCTTCTCATTTTGTAGGTTTGTTTGTTAAAATTTCCCTGCTTGTATACTCTGGTGGTGTAGAGTGTGGGAAAAACCAGAGGGGAAGTTGTTTGGTAAGTTTATAGTAGTGTTCTGGGTTGGGCTGGTCTGTTGTCTGTGTAATTGGCTGATTCTGACACATTTCACCTGCCAGCTGAGCTAGTTCTCCTTAATTACCTTCCTACAGCTGGTTTCCCTTCCTATTGCCTTCCTGTTTAAGCTCAGGAGTGCACCATTCAAACACAGTGCTCAGATGTGAACGGAGCTGCTATTTCCTGTTTTTTTTTCACACCTGGTGCTCACTGCACAAATGTGTGTATGTGCTGTAAGCACATTTTACAGGATTTTGGCTTGTTCTACCTGTGTACACCATGATTTGCTTGGTGTAAGATAGGACAGCCCTAGACACACACCCTGCCTTAGCTTAGCTTTGCTAATGGCAAACATGAGCCACAGTGCATCAATTAGCTTACTGCATGCCTGACACACCCCCTTTTGATGTCAGCTATGTCTAGGGCTTACACTCATGGTTTTTCTAGTCCTACACTCTTGGGTGCAGGCTTGCACTGACAGGGAATCTGGGATTCTCTATCATTCCCCTCATTTGCATAGGATTGCCTGCTAATCCTTGGTTACATGTCCCACACTCAGCCTTCCCCTTTAGCAACTAGTCTGTACTGGCTATGTTGTATTCTGTCTGCCATTGACTATTATGGCAAAATAATGATTTTCTCCTTAATGGTTGTTTTATTTATTTTTTTTTTTTAGCCCGATCCCGTTTGTGCACCGCTGCCCTTAGCTTAAACGGCCGATATCGGACAAAAAAAAACAAAATGTTAAATATTTCATTTTTACATTGTTTTCTATGCCAATGGCCAATTATATGACCATTAGCATGGATTACACATCATATGCACACTTTATTTGGGGCTGTCATGCCTCCGTTTTGTAGTTTGCAGAAATGTACTTAGTTACTAACCGAGTACATTTCTGCAGACTGCACTCGTCCTGTACGGAGAGATGGCAGCTTCCTGGATCGCAAATTACCATAATTTGCATGGTTTTCACTAGCAAATGAAGGTAATTTGCATACAGGAGCTCGGTCCATGCAGAATTAGTCTAAGAGCTCATGTGCACGCCCTGGGAGCTCGTTCCTGGATCGCACATCAGCCATATTGCCGAAAATAGCTCTTAGACTAATCCTGCATGCAATGCAGGGCTTCATAAATCCAGGGGATTGTTATTTAAATCATGTTAGTTAAACATCTTCAAGTTTATACTGGAAGGTTTTTATGTGGAAATATGCACATAGAATGTTTGTTACTCCCTATAGAATATCTAAGTTTAGTAAAATGACTTCTTAAGTTTGTTGGAGATATAGTAAAGATGTAAACTCTGATTGGATACACATGTTTTTGGATAGTGAAAAATTAAATATATATTAGGAAAAGATAAGTATTTTATGGTCTGATAATTGTTCTTTACCTATAGCAGTAATACTAATGAATGCTACACTTCTATCTGTAGAAGCCAAAAAGCAAAGAATGTTTTGGACTCTCTTAGCAGTTGCTAGTAAAGTTATTACAAAAAATTTGGAAGTCAAACTCAATTCCTATGTTCAAAGAATTTATAATCATAACAGCAATACTATGTAAAAGTGAAAAAGGAGTGGCCAGAATAAGATTTATAAACCACAGTAAGACTTGTAGTGGTTGGTATAACCTTGAAATGTTGCTATTGAAATACCAAGACTCTTAATGTGTTAATTGTATAAAATGACGTTGATGATTCAGTGTATTCCTATCATTGTATAATAATATGTGATGTTAAGTTTCTTCCTTTTATTATATATATTGTAAATGTGTTGAGTTAATAAATATTTTCTTTAAAAAAACAGAGAGAAAGAAACATGGGGGCCAGACCAGGTGTGAATTTTTGATTTCCTATTCATTGGTAAAGGTTACACCTAAATAATGTTAGGGATATGTTCTGCTTCACATGGATGTGAGCCTATTTCTGAACATGGGGATCCTCTGACACACACATCTATCTCATCAACATGTCTTATTTATGCCACAAGCAAAATCTTAATCATTGGATCTAGTGGTTCTGACTCTGTTCATTTGCAGATGTGCAAAAGGTCCATCAGGGCTGGGCATGTTACACATAGATTACCTCTCAGTAACCGATATGAGACAGAGTATAGAGATAGAGCCTTAAGGAAATCTATATAAGACAGTGTGTTTATACCCTAGATTCTCCTGGTAAGGAACCTTTGTGGGCATTCCCACTGTTGCATATGTCTGGTGAGGTGCATGTCAAATGGGGAATTATACTTAATGATCGGTCTGATAAGGGATGAATAAAGTAGCAATATGACTTCCTAGGACCCAGATGCCATCCCCTTACTTATAAGTTGGGTGACATGGAATGATTTCCTTACTAATTTATCCACATGTTGGTCAAAGGTCAGATTACTGTCCACATATGTTTCCAGATCCTTGACTACAGGGTCAGCTCTTAGGGGTGTCTTATCAATTAAGTAATTAGCTTGGGTGGCAGTTTTCCCAAAAGGCACTATAATGCATTATTGGCCTTGTGTTTTAATCCATGACTTTGGCACCAGTCATTTGCCTATGTTAAACCTTCTTGTAAGATGTTGGTGTTAAATGGGAGGATTCTATGTTAGTTCCCAATTTGTAGTTATATGCAATTGTGGTCAGACAAAAGTCCTTGACAATAGCCTTTTCCTCTGGAAAAGTAGATGCCAAATAGGAGAAGTCCCAGCATGGAGTCCTGAAGTACTCAGCTGGTGACCAGTATCATAGTGGAGGCAATATCACCAATCCTGACTTTCTTGGTCCTGTCTATGAGCCAGCTGGCAATCCAGTGAGCTTAGCTGTGTATAGGTTTAAGCCTAGTTCTGTGAGTTTGACAGCTATATCAGAGTGGGTATTGAATCAAATGCCTTAGCCAGGTCTAGGTATTAACTATGCACTACTTTATTTTTCCCTCATCTGTTGTCTTGGTGACCTCCTTAAAGAAGTCAACCAGCTTTGGTAGGCATGACCTTCCCTTCACAAAGCTACAATGAGTTGGGTCTAGTACCTGAAGGTTGCCCCATGTCTTTATTGATCATTTCCATGATAATTCATTCCATGGATGTGTATATTAGATTAGTCAGACTAATAAGTCTGTAGTTTCCTGGGTCAGTTGATGGTCCACCCTTGTAAAATGAGATAAGCATTGTCATCATCCATTCTTGAGATACAAAGTCTGTTATGAGGCTATAGTTGATAAATAGCTTAAGTGGTCCTGATAGGTCATGTTTCAAGCTATTTAGGAGGCATCTCAGGATATTGTCGGGGCCCACGGAGGCTGTATTTTTGGCCTTAGTAAGGGTCACCAGGACCTGTTCCCTGTTAATAGTTAGAGGAGTTATGGTAGTAGGTGTTTCATAGGGGAAATTGGGGGGAGTGGAGGGGGGGGTGAAGTCTGAGTTGAATTTGTCAGCCAGCAAAT
Organism: Protopterus annectens; assembly: GCF_019279795.1. Classification (NCBI taxonomy): domain Eukaryota; kingdom Metazoa; phylum Chordata; order Ceratodontiformes; family Protopteridae; genus Protopterus; species Protopterus annectens. The sequence goes on from NC_056727.1 coordinate 873,304,301, forward strand.
TTGCTACATTACTCTTTTCAGTGAAGGTGGTATCACGGACCAACAGTTCAGCATACTGATGTGTGCAGCCTTTGAGGTTTTGGGCATAGCTGTAAAATGCCTTGTGGTTGTCTTTATCCTGTGAGACTATATTGACCTCATAATTGGCCTTATTGGACTTAATTAGTTATATTAGTTTCCTGTTTAGTTTAATTAGAGAGGTCCTATCACAGTGGGATTTGCTCTTCCTAATTTTAACCATGACTTTTTACTTTTGGTTATATACCCTGTTAAGGTTAGGATTCCACCAGTGTGATTTTTTAGTGCTTGTTATAGGCTTACTTCTAGTAGGTATAGCAGCATCTCCATCTGGTCAAGGGTATTTCTGCTAATAAATTCCAGGAATTGCTGTGCCTGTTTGTATGTGTGTATGTTGCCCAGTCTATAGTGGGGTAGTTAAAGTCTCCCATGAATAGGGTATTTGATTTAATGGTAAGTTTCTCCAATAGGTCTAGTAATGAGCTATGGGATTCTAGGGAGACAGAGGGAAACCTATACCTTGCTTGGATATGGTACAGGACTTTGTCTATGGTGATTTGCATGTGAATAAATTGCAGAGCATCGATACGGTTCACCAACGTGGAGTTATGTTTGTTGCTACTATAGACTGAGACTCCTCTACCTTTTGTCACTGTCTGTGCAGCTGCTGGTCTACATGTGTAGAAGGCACTGAAGCCTTGCACTGCTGCAGTACTTTCTGTGTATTTAAACCAGGTCTCAGTACTAGCACAGATGTCTATATTCTCAAGAGTGAGGAGAGCTTGTCAAGTATGGAGTTTCTTTTTCAGGCTCCTAGCATTAAGTAATAACACCTTTAGGTTTCCTTGGGTATTATTTCCTATGTTGGCAGGTTTGTCAATATGGCATTCTCTAGAAAAGGCTCTAAGGCGCTGGATAAAGTTTTACCCAATATTTCAAAGCCTAGGGGAAACAGGTGCAGACCATCCTTTTCAAACCAATGTAGTTTGCAAATCATGTCCTCCCATGCACACAAATATTAAATCCCCTTTGTAAGACACCAGGAACTAAGCAAATTGTTGAAGTCTATTATCTTTTGTTCATACTGTGGCATCATCTTTGGTGAAAGTAGAATGCTGCTCAATGCAAGGCACATACCTACCTTAGACACATACTCAGAGGAATCAACAATGTCTCTTCCTGGGAAGTATGTCTCAGGTCATTAATACCCACATGGGCTACAACAGAATAATACTTGTATCAGTGGTGTAGTGACTTGAGTGTGAGTGTAACTTGGCAGATTCTGGCCCCAGATAAGCAAGTAACCATTATCTTCTCTTTGTTCAGTCTGGTAAGTGGGGCATCTGAGTGCGATATAATGCATTCCCCTATGACAAGAGTCTTGGGTAATGTGTTGGTTTGCTTTATGGGCTTTGCTCTTCATAGTGACTCTTGTGTCATTTGACTTGCAGATGTACAGCATTTTCATTAGGGTAGGATAGGAGATTGTCCTATAGGCCAGGCACAAGTCACCTCTCAGCAGCCTATAAGATATAAAGTAAGGTGACAGGGCTTTCAGCCTGTCCATGTAGGTTAGGGTTTGGAATCCCTGTATTTTTTTAGAGAGAAACCTCTGATGGCTCTCCAGCCACTGCAGGTGTTTGGTGTGGTACATGCGAAAGGGTGCATTATACTCTATTAGTGGTCTGATGAGAGTCAAGTACAGTGGAGTTATAACATCCCTTGACCTGGATGCTATGCCCTTGCTTATGAGATGCACTTTGTAGAAGGCTTTCCTTACCACTGTGGAAACAGAAATTTGTGCTGAATCTGTCAGCTAGAAGGTTGGCAAAATCTTCCGGTGTAGTATGAGTGATCTCACCTACAACCAGTTTGGCACATAGATGGGCCTTCCCTTTTAGACTTTAGATGTAGTTAAAGAATGCCTTATGATTATCCTTGGCTAGGAATGTGATTTTAGTTACATAATTTGCTTTAGAAGACCTTACAAGATTTCTGTTTTTCTTGTTTAGGCTTAGGAGGGAACTCTTCCTCTGCAGAATGATATCCCTCTTGCTTTTGGACCACAGTTTCTTACTCTTGTTATATAATCTGTTTATACCCAAGTCTACCACTGTGGCTTGTTTTTATGGGAAGACCTGGTGTTGATCCGAGCAGGTACAGCAGAGTTTATGCAGTCATTTAAGTATATGAACAGGGCATTTGCATACACTTCTGCATAAGGATCATTGATGTCTACAACTGCAGGTGGTATGATGGTTTTTATACTATTGCTTAGTAATCCATAGCTAGCTTTGGTGAAGTTTTTTTATAATTTTTGTTCCTATGAGGGTGTTAGTTCCATTAGTTACTTCAAATGAGACTGATTTGCAGTCTGACTTTACCAGGAAGGGCATCATGCACTGGGAAGTACAGAGACCCCCATGTTGGTGAGCATTATGTCCAAAATAATAAGCATTTGTGTTAACAAAGTCCAGGAATCTCTGGGCAAGTATTTATTTTGTTCATGTATGCCCCCCAGTCTATGGAAGGATAGTTGAAATCTCCCATGACGAAGGTGTTCGGCTGTATGATGAGATATTCCAGTAAATCAAGGTAGGCGGTGGTCTTATCCTGGTTTATGGTGGGGGATCTATAGCTAGCAATGATGTTGCATGGTACTTTCTCAGTAGTTACTTGGACATGGAGTTGTTCGAGAGAGTTATGCTGTTAAACCAGTTTTGAAGTTTTAATGAAGATGGATACACCTCCAACTTTGGTTCCAACATGCGCATTTTGAAGACTAAACATGTGGAAGGCATTATAGCCATGCATGGCCGGGGTGCTTTCAGTGGCCTTGAACCATGTCTCAGTAACTGCACAGATGTCAGCATCCTCCAAGATGAGGAGTGCTTCCAGGGAGTGCAGTTTCATGTTTAAACTCCTAGCATTAAGCAGCATGACTCTGAATTTGTCTTCATTAGATTTTGTTACATTGGAAAATTTGTTGTTTTGACTTTGCCTAAAAAAGGCACTATGGAGGAGGCAAGGGCCTTTTCCAATATCCAAAAGCCTAGAGGGGACATGTGCAGACCATCTCTAGCAAAGCAGCAAGGTCTGTCTACCATATCATCCCAGGCTGACAGATACCGGATTTCCCTGGACTGACACCAGAAGCTGAGCCAATTGTTGAAGTCAATCATTTTTTGTTCTTATTGTGGCATCATCCTGGGTGAGGGTAGGATACTGCTTAGGTTGAGGGACATATCTGTCCTGAATACATAATCAGAGAGTTCCATCATATCTCTCTGCATATAGTCCAGAAAAGTACATCTCAAGTCATTCACTATAACATGGACTATGACAGAGTCATAACGGTACTTGTTGTTAAGTGACTTGAGTGCATGCATGATTTGTCAAATCCAGGCATCTGACCGTGACCTTCTCCTTGCCCAGTCTGGTAATGGGGACATCTGTGTATCTCACTCTGGAGTCACCCTATGACCATATGACCAAGACATTTGATGTGTTTCCCCTTAGAGGCTTGTTGGTTGAGATATGGGTGTGTGTGTTGATATATGTAGTGGTTTCTTTTTTCTTAGTGATGAGTGTGGGTGGTGGGCATTTGTGAGATCTCTGTTCCTTTCGTAGGCTTTTAGTGATTACCTCCATGTATATGGGTTTATGTGTCATGACCTTATTTTGTGTGAAATGTAGGGTTTGCCTGAGAGGTGAAGTATGTGTGCTGACAAACTGTTTGATGTCTAGTTTGTTTTTACTTCAGAGAATTGACTCCAATTCTACATTTATTTGCATCTTTCACATAGGGTGTTAGTTTGCTTTAGGAGTAAATGGTTGTCCATATACATGACATAATAGCTACATTGCCTCAAGATGCCTATATCAATCAAGCTGGTAGGAGAAATGATGGGAAAATACCTGTCCATTGTGGCAAAATGTTTCTGAATGTGGTATTTGGGAAGGAAGTGGGCTAGTTAGACATAGGACTTTGGCTTAACTAGTGGGCTAGTTTGACTTGGAATAGCAAAAGCAGTGGGTGTATAGTAGGTTTTGGCTGATAAGTGTGAGAACGCTGCTTAGATCACAACTGAGTTGCCTTTTGCTCAGCAGGGAAACTTGTGGGATTCTACTGGAAGGTCTCTAGGGAAAAATAATGTTCCCAGGTATTTGCATCTAAACCCAATTGCAAGGTCCACTAATGGGTGAATGGGATGCTTTTATACAAGTGAATTTAAACAGTTTTTAACAAAACTGCCAATGGGAAAGACCCAAACTGAGCCTTTCTCCAGCATTTCCCAACTCATATGAGTCCTGAGCTACACAGTTATGCCACAAGAGCAGGGAGGCCCTCTTAAAGTAAGATTGTTGTTTTAACAGCAGTGATACCAAACAATCTAGATTCAACATGTATGAATCTAGCCTATTCTGTATAAGGCAATGAAACACAATTTCAAAGTTGTTGTTGTTGTTGTTTGTCTTTCGGCTTTTCCCGGTTAAGGGTCGCTACAGTGGAACTCCGGTCTGCTAATGATTGGCAGTAGATTTTCACGAACACCGAGGTGCCAGCTCGACGTCCAACCTTCAACGAAGGCACGCCCATTTACGCATGTTTTTCGAACGCCATCCAACTGCGGGGAGGACATGCAGACTCCACACAGAAGGCAGTAAAAATCAGTCAAAAACAGCAAAAAAAGGCAGTAATTCAGTTAAAGTTAATGAAATGCAGTGCTAGCTGAAAATATACTTATTTTTCTTTTTTTGTTTCAGTGGATTCCTTGGATTTCAGTGCAGATGCACTCCAGACCTCTGGCTAAAGTTGCCAAATGTTGGACAGCTCCAGTAAACTGAGAGTAAACCCGAACAAATGTGAGGCTTATACACAGGCAAATTTAAACAGTTTTAACACAACTACTAATTGAAAAGCCCCCAAATTGAGCCTTTCTCCAGCAATTCCCAACTCAGATGGGTCCTGAGCTACACACTTCTGCCACAAGAGTGCTGGAAGGCCCTCTTAATCTAAGATGGTTTGTTTAAGAGCACAGTGATACCAAACAGTTTAGATTTAGCAGGTCTGAATCTGGTCTATGATATGTAAGGCAGGGAAACACAATTTCTAGATGGGAAGGAGTAGGAGAGAGTCACATCAAGGTCAATGTGAGAGTGTTTAGTGGTAGTATACCATTAGATGACCTGCAGTAGTACCCACCCTCTGCAGAAATTGGAAGCTCTTTGAGCAGCTGTGAACAGTGGGAAACTATGGAGAGCATTTGCTATAGAGATTTTAAACTGGATAGGTTCGCTTATATGAAAGCAGGGGAACTGCGTCTGCATGATGTACAAATACAAGGCTTTATACTAACAGGATGAAAGACTTTTACAATGTTAAATTGTCAGGCCAATCAGATAAAAACACAATAAGCTATTGACCAGTAGTTCTCACCTTGGATGGGTTGAATTTAGCTCTCTTCTACCACCAGAGTACAAACGAACCATCCTAATGTAAAACAAGCTGGTTTTGAGCTCAAGTGCAGTATCAAAAGCTTTACAATAGAAATCAGAATTCCTGCAATACCAGAAATCTTTGAAATTAGTTCATTTCTTTTTCTTGTTCTTCTTTCAGCTGTTCCCATTAGGGGTTGCCACAGTGGATCATCTGTTTCCATTTCTTCCAGTCCTCTGCATCTTTCTCTGTCATACTAACCACCTACATGTCCTCTTTCACCACATCCATAAACCTAATCTTAGGCCTTCCTCTTTTCCTCTTACCTGGCAGCTCAATCCTTACCATCCTTTTCCCAATATACCCAGCATCCCTCCTCAGCACATGTCCAAACCAACGCAATCTTGCCTTTCTGGCTTTGTCTCCAAATTGTCCAACCTGAGCCGACACTCTAATATACTGATTCCTAATCCTGTCCATCCTTGTCACACCCAATGCAAATGTTAACATATTTAACTGTGCTGCCTCCATCTCTGACTCCTGCCTTTTTGTTAATGCCACTGTCTACAACCCATATAACATAGCTGATCTCACTACCCTCTTGTAGGCCTCCCCATTCAATCTTATTGGTACCCATCTGTCACAAATCACTCCTGACCCTCTTCTCCACCCACTCCACCCTGCATGTACTCTCTTCTTCACCTCCCTTCCACACTTACCATTACTCTGAACTATTGAGTCCAAGTATTTCAATTCATCCACCTTCGCTAACTCTACTCCTTGCATCCTCACCATTCCTCTAGCCGCCCTCTCATTCACACACATACATTCTGTCTTAGTCCTGGTTACCCTCATTCCACTCCTCTCTAGAGCATATCTCCACCTCTCCAGGATCTCTGCAACCTACTCCCTACTCTCACTACAGACCATAATGTCATCAGCAAACATCATAGTCCACGGGGACTCCTGTCTGATCTCATCTGTCAACCTGTCCATCACCATTGCAAATAAGAAAGGGCTCAGAACTGATCCTTGATGTAATACCACCTCCACCTTAAACACATCTGTCACTCCCACTGCAGACTTCACTACTGTCACACTACCCTTGTACATATCCTGTACCACTCTTACATACTTTTCTGCCACTCCAGACTTCCTCATACAATACCACAACTCCTCTCTAGGCACCCTATCATATGCTTTCTCCAAGTCCACAAAGCCACAATGCAACTTCTTCTGACCTTCTCTATACTTCTCCATCAACACTCTCAGAGCAAACATTGCATCTGTAGTACTCTTTCCTGGCATGAAACCATACTGCTGATCACTAATCATCACCTCCCTTTGTATCCTAGCTTCCACTACTCTTTCCACTAACCCTGAGAAATGCTCACAAAACCCCAAAATTTTGCAAAGCTTAGAAATATTTTGGCAGACTGAGGAGAACTTTGCAAACTCAGAAGAACAGCTTTTGCAGTATCAGAGGAGGTTAGGAAATATCAGAATACTGTTAAAACAACCTAAGAGCAGTACAGTAACAAACAGATGGAGTTTCTTTAATAAGTGCAGGCTGAAAAATAGTGATAAATTCAAGAAAATCAATAAATGTAACACAGAAGTGTTAAATATCACTGAAACAGCTAGAGCAAATACAAACAAATGTACTTATCACAAACAAAAACTAAAACTGGTAAAAACAGGCACAGCAGGAAACCATAAAAGCCGGCAAAAATGAATACTGTCACACCAATACAGAATAAAATAAAGAAAAAACCTTTAATGTGAGCGCTTTCGGCAAGCACATTGACTTGCCTTCTTCAGACAAACAGTTATAAAACAGTTTATTTTATGTTGTGTGGCGAGGCTACTTTAAAATTTTCCTGCTTGTTAAGTAGGCTGACTCATCAATTTACTCAGCTGAATAGTATATAAGGAGAACCAAAACTGGTTTATAACTGTTTGTCTGAAGAAGGCAAGTTAATGTGCTTGCCGAAAGCACTCACATTAAAGTTTTTTTCTTTATTTTATTCCGTATTGGTGTGACAGTATTCATTTTTTGCTGGCTTTTATGGTTTCCTGCTGTACCTGTTTTTAACAAATGTATTTATATCAGCTTTGTAGGTCCAGATGGCTTTAGAATCAATCCAAGTCTTGTAGACACAGGTGTCCAAACCAGGGGGTCTATGTTCAGCCATCAAATGGAAGTTCTATCGAATGGCTGAATATCAAACCCTATCCAACAAAGGTTAATTTCATTGATGTGGAAAATAACTAGTTGCCCACCACTTCCCCGTGTGCCTCACCATAGTATTTCAAACCAACCCAGGTGAGGGACTTTGCTCACACGCACACACACACACACCAACTATATATACCAAATCTGTGACCACACTACAGTGGGGAAAATGGCAGATGGGGAAGAACCAAAAAAGTATGTAGAAACCTACTCAAATAAAAAAACAGCAGTAGAAAACAGGAAATCCAATGAAGAACTCAGGCACCCGACTCTTCAGCAGTAAACACGATTTTATTGCACATAAAAACAAGTAAGGATTGAGTGCTTTCGTCTCCACCCTGGAGTCCTCTTCAGAATCAATTCAAACCACACACACTCACACTTTTATATACATGTCAATATGCTAAATCAAGTCATTATTCAATTAAGAGTTAAAATTGAATGAAAAACTAATAAACAATGAGATTCAACAAATTAATTAAAGCAACACCAACAATATTAGTGAAATTCCATCAGTAATATCCAGTTTTTTAAAATCCATTTTTTTTTAAATCCAGTTTTTTTTAAAAGCCTAGGTACTGATTCAAAGGTATAAATTTATGTCAAGAATAGAAAAGGTGTATATACTAAAATTTTTATATATTTTTTTAATGTATTTTTTTATGTGTATTTTTTAAAAACTATTGACTGTAAAGTATGGCTGTTGTATCTTACTGAGTTAAAATATAAATGAATGTATATGTAAATGTATATGTATATAAATATATGTAAATATAAGTATAGAATTGCTAATCAAAAAATTGCTAAAAATATCTCTGTATATGAATTAATATTTTAATATAAATAGATCAAGTGTATATGATATATAATATAATATATAATATAATGTGTATAATTAAGTTACATATAAAAAATGCCATGCCATAACTCCATGTGTTCATATAGTAATAAATAATAAATAAATAAATAATGAATGCATAGTGAAATAGTTAATAGTATAAAAACAACTAATGTTATAAAACCTCCCACTATGGGTGTCATTCAATAGATATAAAGTAATAATTTTATTTTTAGAATAATAAATTTATCATATATAGCAACTGTAATTTAATAACTGAATGCCATAAATTGCAATACAAATAGTTCACAAAAATAATGTCTAAAAAGTTATTTAGAAAAAGTGTATAAAATTGTTTAAAAAACATTTATGTATATAGTATAGACATAGATTAGAAAGTTAATTAATAGTTACTTCCATACTATGAATGTTTCTTGGGGTCCGATGCTAGTATTTTTAATGCTGGTGTAATAGATATGCAGTCATTTAATCCTTTGCCATTACAGGCATCAAGTCTTAGCTGCCATATCATTTCCCTGTATAATAATTTTGTGGTCCAATCTCCTCCTCTATCTGAATTCTCCACAATTTCCAGGGCCCAAAATTTAAAATTAGCATTAGAACATACCATGGAATGTCTATAAAGAGCATTATTGACATTTTTGCGGTTAATATCTCTAATATGTTCGTATATTCTTCCGCGTAGGTATCTCTCGGTCTTTCCTACGTAGAAGCACCAGCAAAAAGTACAGTATGCTAAATATATCAGGCCTTTAGTGTAGCAGCTGCTATACTTACTAGCTTTTAAAGTGGTATGTAAACTAGGCAAATAAATAGATTTTTCACCTGCTATAAACGGACATTGTGGACATCTGTTGCATCTAAAAGTCCCTCTTTTATGACTCATAGTTGAAAAATTATCAGAGTAATGTCTTTCTTTACCATTTTCTAAAATATTCTTTAAATTATAATTCCTTCTAAAACTATAAGTAAGTCTGTTTTTGAAAATATTCGTTCTAGTAGGCATAGTTTTAAACATTTCCCATACACTATTAATACTTCTCTTCAACCATTCAATGTTGTTGTGATATGTCAAAGTCAAGTATGGGGTATTGTTGGTAAAAGTATAATCTCTCTGTTCTGAATTAATCTGACTCCCCTCATTGTGTGAAGGTGTATTGTTATCCAGTAGTGTACTGCTCAATAGAGGAGTGTATCTGGTATTCCTATGTGTAATAACCCATACCTTGGCCTCCTCAATCAAGTCACTCGGGTACCCTCTTTGTAAAAACATGTTGTTCAAAGTAGTTAATTCTTTCAGAAATTCATCTTCTTTACTCGTCATTCTAGAGGCCCTGATCATCTGACCCCTTACAATATTCTTTTTCAATATAAGGGGGTGGTCGCTATCAAAATGTAAATATGCATTTGAGAAATTCTCTTTTCGATATAAAGTAGATGTATATTTCTTAATTTTTTCATCTTTTAATAGTTTGACATCTAGGTAGTGAATACTACTCTTATGTATCTCGTGTGTGAATTTCAAAAAAGAAGTACTCTCGTTAATGTATTCAATGAAATTGTATATGTCTTTTTCCTCACCATTCCATAAAATTAAAATGTCATCCAAAAATCTGAAATAACTGTATAAATATTGATTGTATTCAGATGTAAAGACATATTTTTTCTCCCAGAAGAGCATTACTATGTTTGCATATATGGGAGCACAAGCAGCTCCCATTGCAACTCCTTCAATTTGGTGGTAATATTCTCCTTGGAAATAAATGAAATTGTTCCTTAATACCAGTTCCATATTTTCAAGAATAATATGAAATTCCTCTGGTTTAAGTGTATCCATCTCCGTGAGTATCTCTTCAAACCATGCAAGACCTGTATCATGAGGTATTATAGTGAAGAGGTCTTTGACATCAATAGTTACAAAGAAAATTTTTTCATTATAGTTTAAGTTATTTATTTTTCTTAATAAGTCCCATGAATCTATCAATAAATGTTCATATTTCAAATGGTAACCCTTCAATTTAACGTCAATGTAAATGGCTAGTGGTTGTGTCTTTGAACCCTGTGCAGATACAATTGGTCTCATAGGGGGATCAGTGACACATTTATGGATTTTTGGAATGCCGAAAATCGCTGGAACTATCGGTTTGCTAACCATGAAAAATACAAATAATTCTTTGTCATATAGCCCTTGTAGTAAATTGTCTTTGAGAATAAAATCAATTTTGGAATATGCAATGTTTATTTCGTTACGGGATACTGTACTATAACTCTTATTGTTCAATATATCAAGCATTCTCTTTGTGTAGTCCCATTGGTCCATAATGACCATGCCACCACCTTTGTCCGGTTTCATTATTCTCACCTTTTTATTTCCTTTTAATGATGCCAAAAGCTTATTTTCTTCATCTGTTAAATTTGTTAACCCAGTATTATAATATTGAGGGTAATTATTTCTGATAACATTGCATACAACATTTTCAAAGCTTTGAATATCATGTTGAAGGGGTGGGTTGTAAACACTACGTCTTTTTAATTTTCTCGAATCATTATCACTTGTATTATTCCCTAAAATAACAGATAAATTCAGCCTTCTAGTGAAGAGTTTTATATCTAGTAATATATTACTAATACATGGAATTTGATATGGCACGAACGTAAAACCTTTTGTAAAAAGTTTTAAAAAAGTATCAGATATGTCCATTTCTGTAAAGTTAAAAATGTTAAAATCATTATATGTACAAACTATAGATTTAACTATCGTATTTTCTTCTCTATTCCCAACCAAAAAACTTTGTTGGGGGGTTTTTTGATTCACATTGTATTCCACAAAACATGAATTTAATTCCTGTACTGTCGGTAATTCCCTGCCGCTTGTGCATAAGATGGCTGGTGTGGGGTCCTGTTTTTTATCCTTTCTGACCTCCTCAGGCCAGATTCCCCTAAAGGGAAATCATTAGTATAATATTCTTCTTGGTAATTGGCCCCATTGTTGTTCCTATCACCTACAGAATGTTGGTTTTGACATTCATCGTTGTTAACTTCATATGTCCTTTCCCTATTGTGGTCAATGAAATGTGGATAGTGGTTATATTTCCCACCCCGAACCTGGTATTGCCTATGATAAAAAGTATTATCATTGTAAGCATTGTTCGATTCATAATCCTTTAAATCTCGTCTTAGCTTAGATATCTTTCTGTTGTGATTGCGTGCTGTATTGGCGTCAACATCTTCTATAGTTCTAAAGTACATTCATTTGTATTCATCTATAGAAAATAACAAATCCTCAGATATCTCCTTATATAGTCTATCTAAAGTATTCTTGTCTTTTTCCATTCTACTTTCATTATACTTCATTAATACCTTAATGACAGATAACCCACATTCATCAAAAATAGCACATATTTCCTTAAATAGTGCTCCATCTGTGTCAAAATCTATATTGTTTGGAAATTTAGTGATTCTAAGTCCCTTGGGTACAATGTGCTCGTGAAGACATCTACTAAAATACCAATTCTCCACGGACAAACTCTTGTATTTAGTCAACAGCATTTTAAAATATTTACATTTGTCCTTATAGGTAGTATAGTTACTGTTAGGCTGTTCCTGCTCTCTAACATTGTTGCATGCAAAAGATTTATTCAACCAATTGTTAAAGTCCAAGTTGTGGTATCTATTGTAGTCTTCTTCATTCTGTTGACGAGTGTGGGATTGTCTAGAATTCATTCCAGGACTGGACCTATCTTCCTGTATATTGAGTGGTTCGCTATGACGTCCATTGGCTCCTCTCCCTGGCACCCAGATTTGGGGCTACTTTGTGCACAGGAGATGGAGTTCCCAGCTTCATCCTGTGCATGAGTTTGTGAATGACTTTGAATAATTTATATTAACTCACTGAGAAGTGAATTGTAACCCGACATTATAAATAATAAAAATTTTTTTTATATACAACAACCCAAAGGCAGTTATAGAATGAAAGGTTATAGTACCCAAACAAAATTCACCTCCACTAACAAGGCAGTGGTGGAATTAATGTAGACAATACACCAAAGTAGAACTGCTAAATGTGAATGTACATATAATATACAATACAATAGTCACTACCATAAATCTCATTCAAAATACTAGTGGAACTGTTGAAATTCCTTTAAAGAAGCTTAAGGTACTGCTTGTAGAAAATCTCGATGTAAATAGTACTTCATAAAAAATACTGCAATCGTATACGTATACTTTGAATAATAAATTTGATAGTATAACGGCCCCTACAATTCAACACAGTTATAAAATTCCATACAAAACTCTCTTATGAAAGTACCTGTTTGTTCCTATGTAAGAAACATCCGTTTGTAACTGTCGTTTTTGTCTTTCTTTATTGTAGCACGGACTGATATATTAATGGAGCCAGAAAATTCCAAGCAATGTATTGGTCGTCTGTATAAACAGACAACCAGTGCATAAAATATTTCACCCAGAAATGTATAATGTCTCTGCTCCAAAACACCAAAAAAATCCGCTGACAATAAGTAGCGCCAACTGTTGTAGTCGCTAAGCAGTACTACACCCACAGTAAATGGTAGCACAAAAATATGTACAAACTTGCTTCCGAAAGTCTTATTTCAGGAGAAAAAGCATTGGTAGGAGGCTACATCAACTGTAGTAACCACTATACCGAGCGTTCCACCGATGTGGAAGAAAAGACGCCAGTGTGTAAGACCTTGCTTCAGAAGACTTGCCTCAGGGGGTAAAGACTCGCTTCCGCAACGTAGCTGCAGTCGGAAGACGTAATTGTTGCACACAAGGCGTTGGTTATATCGGTACCAGTAAAAGTAATTCCTGTGCGAAGCGTAACAGCAAAAAACAGTAAAAAAACATTTTTGAGTTAAGAAATAACTTTATAATAGATTATAGTGGGGAGGCTAAGGTCATACAAAGAATAGTGGAGGAAGAATGGGTAAAGTTTGGTGAATTCTCTGATTTAAGAAGTCTGTTTACACAACCCTTGAAATGTACATATAGAAAAGGAAGAAATTTGAAAAATTTGTTTGAAAGGAAAATTAAGAAAAACACCACTTCCAGGGAGAGAAAAGGCACATATAAATGTGGGAGGTGCTCCCAGTGCTCGTATATTTGCAACAAAGACATAATTTATGTGAAAAGTAGGGATATATTAGTGCAGAGTAAGCAATATGTTAATTGTCAAACAAAAGGTATAATATACTTAAGTACATGTAAGAAATGTGAGGCATTTTACGTGGGGAAGTCTGAAAGAAGACTAAGAGATAGAATCTACGAGCATAACTATGAAATGAAGACAAAAAATATGTGTAATGCTCTGTACAAGCATAAAACAAAATGTGAAGAAGCTGAATATACCTTCTTTGTTTTAGAGGTTGTAAATAAAGATATCCGTGGAGGCCAATGGGAGGAGACAATTGAGTATAAAGAGTTACTATGGCAACTCCATTTGGAAGCTTACAACCCACCAGGGTTGAATAATTATGTATCTTTGGCCCCAGTATTGAAAATAAGAGCAGCGAAGCTCTGAGTGGGGAAATGTATATCTGGGGGTAAAAATACCAAGACATTATATTAAAGACAATTAAATATAGAATCAACCTGCACTATTTTGTGGAAAAAAGGAAAAAAGAAGTTGGCAGGATAAGTAAGGGAAAGGGTATCTATAAGATATGAATTTGAACCTGGGTAAACTTTGAAATGTATTAAGTTTGGGCATAACTTTGAAAATGGTGGGTGTAATGTGTTCATCTAGACACCAGAGGGCATTGGATGTTTCTCAGCTGAATGTTTGTATATATATATTGTATATATATTTTATATGTTTAGATTTTTGTATATAAAACGATAAATTTTAATGTTTTGAATTTTATGAATAAAATTTGTTAATTAGTTATAGGAATAAAATGTTGTGAGCAGGAATGTAATAAATTGTAACATGATTTTAAGGGAAGACATGAAGGCACTTTGTAAATGTGATTTTTTTTTTTTTTTTTTTTTTTTTTTGTGTAATATATGATGAATAGGGCAATTAAGTAATTCATTGTATTATTAGGATTAATTATTCAATCAGCAATAGTATTTAAGCAGAAGGGGAAGAGCTTGTATTTTTGTGCATCTGAGGAAGTGTATTCAAACGAAAACGCAGGTGTGGAGACATAGCGTTAATGTGTTTGGAGTGTTTTGCTGGAACTACGTGTTGCTGCTTGGTTCGTTACTTTTGCCAATAAAGCTGCTAAAAAAAGAAAAAAGGAGCCGTGTTTCTTCCACTAGTACCTTTTGCTTTGCTTGGTTGTGACTGTTTTGGTACTAGGCTCCATTGTCAAGATGTAGTATTGCTTAAATACGTTGAATGAATTCAGTAACAAGTTCTTGCTTCCGAAAAGGCAAAATTAGATGCAGCATACACTAAACTGTGTCTATTCCAATACTGAGTATATAATAAACAAGTCACCAATAGTATCTTGCTCAACACACTATACCGCCAGTCAATGGATGCGACTGTGACACTCAGAGGATACCTTGCTCCACGCTGGAAAAGCCAAGAACCAAAAAAGTATGTAGAAACCTACTCAAATAAAAAACCAGCAGTAGAAAACAGGAAATCCAATGAAGAAATCAGGCACCCGACTCTTCAGCAGTAAACACGATTTTATTGCACATAAAAACAAGTAAGGATTGAGCGCTTTCGTCTCCACCCTGAAGACCTCTTCAGAATCAATTCAAACCACACACACTCACACTTTTATATACATGTCAATATGCTAAATCAAGTCATTATTCAATTAAGAGTTAAAATTGAATGAAAAACTAATAAACAATGAGATTCAACAAATTAATTAAAGCAACACCAACAATATTAGTGAAATTCCTTCATTGGATTTCCTGTTTTCTACTGCTGTTTTTTTATTTGAGCAGATGGGGAAGAAGTGACCAACTAGTTACTTTCTCTGTCAATTAAATGAACATTTGCTGAATGAACGTTCAATGTTTAGCCATTCAGTGGAAATTCCATTTGATGTCTGAACATAGACCCCAAGCTAGGCACAAGGAATCTGTGAATAAATAATCGCAATCTCACAAAAATGTAATTCTGTTATACCAGTAGGATGAAAGACTTTTATAAAGTTAAACCCTCAGGCCAAGCCAATAAAAAACACAATAAGCTATCGACCAATAGTTCCCATGTTGGATTGGTTGAATTTAGCTCTCTGCTATCACAAAAATGTAATTCTGTTATACAAGCAGGACATACCTCTCAACTGTCCAGATTTTTGCAGAATGTCCAGATATTTGTCTCATATTTTTGGTCTGTTCCTCATAAAATTTGTGAATTTCTGGCAAATCACTGTGATGATATGGTGATTAAAGTCACCAAATAATGACATACACTTCAGTTTCTATCTTCATATCCTTCAGAAA
Source organism: Protopterus annectens (assembly GCF_019279795.1). Taxonomy (NCBI): domain Eukaryota; kingdom Metazoa; phylum Chordata; order Ceratodontiformes; family Protopteridae; genus Protopterus; species Protopterus annectens. The sequence goes on from NC_056727.1 coordinate 873,320,288, forward strand.
AATGCACGTCAACACAAACCCTGTTATTCTAGCAACTTTCTAAGTTTATAAAAGCAATATTGAAATTCTGTGCCTATTTTTGAGCCTTTGTCCACCCACCACCACCCAATTTTGTCATGCTTTGTGCAGATTTCTAGCACTAAGAGGTTGAGAGGGATGCCTCAGGATAAAAGACTTTTATTAAGGTAAATCCTCAGGCCAATCCAATAAAAACACAATAAGCTATTGACCAGTAGTTCCCACTATGGATGGGTTGAATTTAACCCTTTGCTCCCACCAGAGTGCAATAGAACCCTCCCAATGTAAAACAAGCTGGTTTTGAGCTCAAATGCATTAACAAATGCTTTATAACAGAAGTCAGAATTAATTCCTACAATATCAGGAATCCTTAGAAATAAGTTCACTAACCCTGAGAAATATTCATAACACAAAAAAACTTTGCAAAATTTAAAAATATTTTGGCAGACTCGGGAGAACTTTGGCAAACTCAGAACAGCTTTTTCATTATCAGAGGAGGTTCATAGGTTGGTACTAGGCTATCAGCCCTAGGGCCTATACAAGCCTAGCCATAACAATTCCCTGGCTATTTCTTCCCACATTATTTACTTTCCTGGACCCCTGTCTAGCAGGGCAACTGACGTGATCCCTGGGGTGAATTTCCTTTCTCCCATCCAATCGTCAAGGTTCCTCTTGAAGAGGTCCAAAGAGGCACTCTGCTTGACATGTATGGGCAATCTATTCCAGAGTCTGGGGAGTCTCTGGGTCAGGAACCTATCCCTCCAGCATGTTTTGTTTATTGTGATGACAAGGTTTAGAAATATTAGAATACTGTTAAAACAACATAAGAGCAGTAGGGGCTCCACTGGGTGCATGTGTATGTGTGGTGCTTGGTGTTGCTTTTAGTGAGTGGTTTAGAAATAGCTGTGTCTAGGTGTTGCCATTTATAGGTTTAGGAGTTTTCTCAGGTTTGGTAAGATTGCTGTTTAGTGCCGCAGCATAGGTTGGTCTATGTGTGTGTAGTGGACACTATGTGTGGTGGATGTAGTGTGTATTCTTGACAACCTTGTTTGTACACAAGATTTTTGCTTCCAGTGAAGTTGTGTTTGTGCATCTCTCACATACTCTGTTTTTTAAATATTAAGTGGCTCTGGAAAACAAGTTAACAGTGTCAGGTGCCCTTCTCAGAAAGCCAAGGACTGAGACAATCCAGTAGAGAACTGAAGAGGATTTAGGTGTAAATGTAGAAGTCATAATGTCCAGTAGACCAATGAGACCAGTGACTTATTGTAGCATGGTGAGTGGAGGTGTGGAGGTTATTAACAAATATATTAAATAGTAGAGGACACACCATAGAGCCCTGAGGGATACCCGTAGTAACTGGTTGAAAGGATGAGTAGGTTTGCTGCATTTAATGGCTTGTTGCCTTCCAGACAGGTTGCTAAGTGACCATGACAAGCAGTTTTGTGAAAGTCCTAATGAGGATAGTTGATTGAGTAGTTGTTGGTGTGAAACAGTATCAAATGCCTTTGACAAGTCTAGTCTATGGTGGAGACAATGAGATAGGTAGCATGTCTTCAATAACCAGTAAAAAGTAAAAAAAATATCCTTATTTAAAGACAGTGTTTTCCAAATGAAGAATTCTTGTTAAAGTTATCACTGTCAGTCAGACTTAATTTATGTCTATAGAGTGTCAATAATTTGAAAAGGAATATAGATTTGCCCATTAAATATGAAGTCCAAATTATTCACAAGCAAATAGTGCTACAAAGAAAGCAGTAGAACTCCAGAAAAGTCCAATGAAACATAATGCAACTGGGTTGAGTTTCATACAACTAACCTTGAGTCACCAGATTCAAACTACTGATTCAATGAAAAGTAATTGCCAAAGACTATTCTGAATAAGACTGCCAAAGAAAATGACCAAAGTCCAAGCCTGCATGCAAGTATTTTTATTATAACACTTTCAGTTTATTCCTTGCCTGTCTTGAGCTTTGGTCAGACAGTTCATCTCAAATTAGATGAGGGAAAGAAATGACAATGTGTGACTTTTTCCAAATCCAGAGAACTGTGATTGTAGTTAAAATGAACCAAACATGGAGTTGCAGTAAAAAGAAATCAGAGGCACATTCGGGTTACTCTTGAGATGTCTGAACTGAGTAGATAATTATTACACTTCGATGACCAATTGCCCTGACAAGTGGAATCCAAAGAAATGGAAGACTTAGGCTTTAGAGTCTAATGACTGCACTAGTCATGACTGTACCTCTTAAGTGTACCTCATTATGAGGCACACTCCTCATTCTGATTCTTATAAGTTCCATGCCCTCGTTGCCCAACATTGAAAGGCTCTGTCAAGCATTTAATGTTAAGAACTTTTTTCAACTCATATCCATGGTGAGTAATTTTAAATCATATTAATTCATCCAAAGAAATGTTAATAAATATAAATAAAACATTTTAACCATCCTGTGAGCTTCCTAGTTGAGGTTGTTAGTAAGCTGTTAGTAAGTGTTCTACATTTTGCCCATTTGTTTCACATTAACAGAGGTAGTGTTCTACATTTTGTAGATAGAGGGTTGAGGGCTATGGTCATGATAAGCCCGAAAAAGACATTTTAACCAACATTGACTTAACATAAAAGACAAGCACCTCACATCTGCAACTTGTTAAGGACTACTTTATGAGGAAATCCAATAAGGCCCCCTGTTCTGTACCAGAATCTATAACGATTCCAGAAACAGACAAGCAATAAAATGAATGCTAACAAGAAAGTATGTTTGAGACTGTAAAATACTATTTTGTGTGTTAATGAGAAATGTACACTATTAATGTCACATGGTTCTCTTCAAAATGAAAAGAATGTGCATACAAATGTTATGATCTGTAAATGTGCATAAAGTTTTAAATTCAAAAGAGGGATTTTTCCCATATTACATCAGGGTTTTATTGAGCTGGCTGTTATTCTGAGAAGATGTACATGCTTCAGTTCATAAGTTCAAAGATTCACAGGTATTTACAGGACTAACAACCATGATGGCTTTTTTAAACCTAGCCATGCATCCCAGATTTCTGACACATTATGGTATCCTTGATAAATGTAAGCAGGGGCTTGGGAGATGAGTTATTTACAGGCTGCCTGTGTCCATTAGAGATATAGGTGCGAAACCAGGGATGAATTTCCTGTTCCCCATACAAACTGACCAATTTACAGTGCTACACTTGTGCTTGAAGTATGGATGGAAAGTAAATGTAAACACTAATTCAGGTCTCTTAAGTGTCTGGTGTCCTAAAGTAAAGACAGATCATGACAACCATCGCTTATAGGTCTATCCCTGCAAAGAGCATTCTGAAAATTTTTATGCAGTGTGCAGATAAAGAAGTTTGTGAGAACTGTTCTTTTTTCATAGTTGCTAAGCACAGGCTAGCATAAAGGCTAAAGATAACCATATTTTAGAGTCATGTTTATCTGCAGAGTAAAGTGTCCAGGCTTTTTTGAATGTTCTGGATGTACTGTAGAACAGGTGAGTATGTGTGTATATATGTATTTATTCATTTTCTGAAAACTGTAAAGGTTAGAATCTTATCAAAGCTTTCACTACTATTATTAAATGGTGTTATTAAGCAGAGCTTCTGAATCAAGTATGAAGGCATCATTGCATGACAGAAAGCCACAACCAGTGAGAGACTCAATAAATTCAATTCAGTTTAGTGTGTGATTTTTATCTGCTTAGCAAATCCCTAGGTAACTGCAGTAGCAGCTTTCTGTCTTCTTCTAACCCATCATCTGTAAGTGAACATCACATAGCTAATTGACACTAGGCCGCACTCATTCTACCGTGTACACTTCAAACTTCCATTTCCTCTTAATCCTAACATCAGTGGTATCAAACAGGTAGAGCCCGTCCTCACATAGTGTGATGCCATAAGTGCTTGAATGTGCTTTGGCTTCACAAAAGGAGAAAATAAACTCAGCACTTATCTGGTACTCTCAATTTCTCATAAACTGTATGTGACAGATTTCCTAATCACGAAAACTTCAGTAGCAAATTGTCTGTGTGCAGTTTGCTAAAATGTGAGTTTGTACTCCACAGCATTTCATTTATGAGTGACTTGATTAACCATCAAGCAACAAACAAAAATACTCTTTTTGTCAAAGTGTGTGCATGCTAAATAATAAAACTAGTCTACTTATTTTACATAGTTATTAAATTGTTGTATCTCCCTTCCTTTATAAATCAGAGTATTTCAGTCTCATAATCACTGTATGTAGTTTCTCTAATTGTCCCCTTTCATGGCACATGCTGACACCAACATACATTTATATAGCATGTATGGCTTTGGCACACAGACGCTATACATCATCCTTGGCTGTCTACCCATATTCTGTAGAGCTGGTTTAAGTATCACTGTTCCATCTATTTTAAGGAAGCAGCAGTAGTCCTATAAATTAACAACATATTATAAGCATCTCCCGTGCATCATTTGTTATTGTTCCCATATTTAAGATAAAGGAAGCAGATGGAAGCAAGAAAGGAAATTTGAATACTCAGATGTCATGTGAAGTAAAAAACAGCCCCAAAATAGTTTTTCCTGGTAATATAAACAGCATGAATATAAACAACATACATTTTTAGAACTCTTCATATTTAATTCTTACTAATTTTTTTACTGTACAATATCTTTCCTTAAGATGTGGCTTAGCCACTGATTTATGTGAACAGCAATAACCAGCACAAGGACTTAAAGATGTGATCATATAGATGATGCCTGTGATTCAAAGACCCGCTGCATGTGATCTGGAGCCTACTTAAATTTCTCAGTGGCATTGGACTGCTAAAATACCTTATGAATGTGATGTTTACTTACGTTTATCACCAGTATTGTACAGCTTAACTCTGGGCACCATGATGGGTGTTACAAATTTCTTTCAATTTGTTGTGACATGAAATTTATACAACTGGCAATCAAAAAATTAAAGAAAATTAACATATTTTATTTAAAAAAATGCACTTTTCTCAGACTTACAGTATGGCTTCCTAATAACTGATAGTAGACAAGAGGTACTTCAGTAAAACTGACAATTTTGATGTTTGCCTGGCCAGCTATGTGAAGCTGAAAAATGAACACAGCCTAATGAGTTATACAATTAAAGTTAAAAATGATTTTTGACTCACACTTTGCATAGACAATCAAGATATAAGTAGACTGTGTATGTCTGAAATTGTAACATTGTTGCAGCAGGAAGATCCCATTTGACTGCAAATACAAGGACTGGGCTAAAAATGACATATTTTGAAGCAGCACTTTGAGTCTTGTGTAACTAGGCTTAAGAATTAAATATATTTTGTCTTCTGTTTACCAGAAATGTGTAGACTTTCAGTTTCAAACCAGATTAACCCAACAGTAAAGCCAAATTGCCCACTAACAAAAAGATTGGTGACAGAAGCTGGAAATTAAGCTATAATTTTCTATCCTTTCCTGTTCTGTTTTTAATACAATATTAAGTTACTGGTTCATACTGCACTGGATTCCTGTGCAATTAAATGTCACCATCATGCTGGTTTTCTAGTTGAAAAGAGAAGCCTCTGTTCTTTGGTGAGACCAGGTGCCTAACTATCGACAGACTACTTGCTGGTCTGCTGGCAGTGATTACCACACAGAATGTGAGGGGTCCTGGATTCAACCTCTGGAAAAGGGTCAGTTTTCCTTTCCTGTTCAGTTGCCATTATATTAAATTCAAAGCATGGGCTGAAAATCAAGAGAGGCTTGAAAAATGTAATGTTTATTTTTATAGTATGTTTATGAGTATAGAAAGACAACTATAATAACCCACTTGCCACAGACAAGTCCTGGTGAACATTTAAGCCATCTTCTGATGGTCAGTCTAGCTAGTAGTCAACAGAGACCTCCAGCAGTAGTGACTGAAGACTACACCTCAGATCCATTTTCTGCAAGTTTTCTGTCTTTTGCTGTTAAATGAAGATTTCAGTCCCAATTTGGGTGCAACTTAGTGATTATGACTAAAGGCCACTTTGTAGTATGATAACGAAAGGCACTTTCATTAGTCTGTTATCAGACACTTAAGGACACAGCAGTTGGAGGCTCAGGTTTATTTTCTGCAAAAGCAAATATTCTGTTAAATACACTAAATAATATATCTGTATCTCTAGCTATAGACATATATATATATATATATATATATATATATATATATATATATATATATATATATATATATATTAAAAGTACAAGAGTAAAGAAGCCTCTGCTCTTTACTGTAACAAAACACAATGTGGGATGATGAAGTCTAAAGATAAGAATGCTGTCATTTTTTGCAGGGCAAACGTTTCTTTTAAGAACTGCAGAAGGGGATACATTAGTATCAGCAGCAGAGAAACACGCTGTTAACAATAAAGTTAATGGAATGGGTTAAGAGGGAAAAGCAATCATTCCACAAGGGCTGTCAAGCCAGTCATTTTTGATTTCCAAGAGATATGAATGTGAGTCTAATGGTGATAAATCTGATAAGCACAAGTGAAGTTCCTGAAGTACAGTAGTGCATTTATTTTTCATTAAGGCACCAGAAGTAAGGACAAGGCAGAAATGTGGGGATCCAATCTTCATTCCTCAATCATTGTTTAATAGATAGATATGTATATACACATACACAAATACACATCATGTATTGATATAATGTGATACCTCATTGCATAGTCCTGACTATGGGGTATGGGGATTTGGAGGTATGTATATATAAGTATCAGGAGTTAATAGTAACAGTGAGTTTCAGCATTTACAGGTGGTACCTCACAATTCAACCATCCAGAATTGCGGTTGAATTGTGAAATGTCTGAATTGTGAGATGCTATTTCCCATACAAATGTTTTTAAAAATGGTTTAATTCATTCCCGGCCCAAACAAAATTAAATACATTAAAAAAAAATAAAACTTGTAGCTCACCATGATTTGAAGTATAGAACATCTCTTAAATGGACTAGAGGATGTGGAGGAGGAATGGAGGACTAATGTATATTCCTAAAACTATGGCTCATATGTCATATACAAATTCTTTATGTTAAATCCATCTAAGAATGCAGGCTAACATGCTTCCTGTCTAGGTAAAATGCATGTTTATTACATCACTGTGAGATAGCGGTTGTGAAATGAATATCTGTTGTGTCTGATTATGATTAATGTTTTATTTAGTTCACTTTAATGTGATATAAGTTATAACTTAAAACATCTTACAACAGTATCCTATGATAATATCCACACCCACAAAAGAAATAACAGCACACAATACAGTGTATACTGGTCTGTCTGTTTTTAATCCCTCTCCAGGACTTTGTTCTACTTCGCTCATTCACTCAGGTGAGTCGGCATCATACACTTGTGCCCATTGCCTCTCTCTCTCTCTCTGCCCAGCCCCACCAGTGTCCATGCCAAAAAGTAAACATGAGTCACCTTATTTATTCTATTTACGGAGTCCACTTAGTGTTTGGTTATTGAAAGGGGAGTCTTCTTCATCCTGTCCTGTCTGCTCCTACTGTTTTTTGGCAGGTGTAGGTGAAAAAAAATTGTCCAAGGTGACTTGTCTCTCCATCTTTTTCAGGATGGTCTTGATATTGTGCATGATTTTGTTGTTAAACAAGTCCATCATCCTGTGAAGTCACCTGTGTTGGCATGCCACTCCAAGACTGTAGCCTGCACCTTCTCCCAGTTGAATAAAAGTTATTTAATGCAAGCTGTTGGCATAGGTCCTTTTTCCCTGTCATCCTCACCTTCAGAAGAAATTTCCTTTTCTTTTTCTTTGAACTTTTCATTGTAAAGTGCTGTAAGTTCCTCCATTGTGAGCTCGCCATCATGTTCATGTAGCGGTTCCTCCACATCCACCTCCCCCCTATGTCCAGTTGCTCTGCTGTGGAAGTGATGTCTTGCAGCACTTCAGCTGCTTCATCCACAGTTTTGCCCTGGGAAAAGGAAGGAGCCAGTTTCCTCCAGGCTGCATGAAGGGCTTTCTGTGACACTCCATCTCAGGCACTTTTGATGAATGATATGAAATGAAGAATGTTGAACTCAGTCTTCCAGAATTCCTTCAGTGTTTTATCTGAAGAATGGGTCACGTTGAAGATCCTTGAGAAGAGTGCTTTTGTGTATAGCTTCCTTGAAGCAAGCATTGACTTGTTGATCCATAGATTGAATGAGAAAATTTGTGTTGGGAGGCAGGAACTGAAACTTGATGAAATCATAGTCTATTTGAAGAATTTCCTCTAACTCTAGTAGGTGGGTAGAGGCATTGTCCAGAAGTAGAAGAGCTTTCATTGGCAAATCGTTCTCTGTCAGGTACTTCTTGACACTTAGAGCAAATTCCTCAAGAATCCAGTCCTTGAAAACTAACTGGTCTACCCACGCTTTGGTGTTTGATTTCCACATTACAGTTAGTTTTGATTTTATAATCTTTTTCTTGGGTTTTCTGAGTGATACACCAGCAGATGCTTCAGTTTGAAGTCTCCACTAGCGTTTACTGCATGGAGGAGTATGACCCTATCTTTCATGGGCTTGTGACCTGGAATCCTAGCTTCTTTTGGCTTATGTAAGTCCTACTTGACAATCTCTTCCAGAAAAGTCCCATTTCATTGCAATTAAAAAATTGTTCTGGCAGATAGACAGTGTTTTCTCTCTCTCTCTCTATCAATTCTTCACATACCTTGACAAATTTCTGTGCACCTTCTTTGTCAGCACTAGCTGCCTCTCCTTGTCTCAGAACACTGTGGATGCCACTTCTTTTTGTAAATCTGTGGAACCATCCCCTACTTGTTTTAAATTCCTCTGCTTGCTGTGAGCTACTTTGGTGTTTTTTGTAGGTTTTCAAAGATGAGCTTAGTTTTCTCACAGATCATGGTCTGAGTTATTGCATCTCCCTTTATCTGCCTCTCCTGGATCCAAATAAGAAGCATCTTCTCCATGTCTTCATGAATTGTTTTTCTGTGTTTGTTCAAAACCTTTGTTGCTCCTTTTGACACCTGAGCACTCATGATGCTGTCTCTATTTTTCCAAAATGTTGAGAAGGTAGACATAGTCATACCATACTGTTCTGCGATTCATCCTATTTACCTCCCTTCTCAGTTTTACCTGTGATTTCGTTTTTCTTCTTTTCAATGCTCTGCCACTTATTTTTCCTGTTAGTATCATTCTTCTTTTCACTCACCTTTGGCCCCTTTTTTCACTTCTTCATAACACTTAAAGGAAACAACTGCATTACATAAATAACACAGCAGCAGGAAACAATAAATAGCTTTTCAGCCTCCCTTCTGGATCAAATTGTGAGATAGTGTTTGAGTTGCAGGATGCCCAGGCAGCCGGAAGCATGATCAAGTTGCAAAACAGTCGAGTTGTAAGGTGGTCAAATTGCAAGGTTACTGTTTAAAATGTAAATCTCATCTTAGTGTTCACGTTTCTGTGACTCGTACTTTTATGTTTGGTGTTAATGTCATCCAAACCCAGAAGTGAGCAGTAGTACAGCTGTAAGAAGCAGTGCAACATGTGACCTGTAATGATTACCAACAGTTATTTTGAAGAAAAGTGTGAAGATGAATGTTTAAATTATGCAAAGGCATTGTACCTTTAATGTAGCAAAATGCATGATCATGTACCATGAACTCTGTTTTCTCTGCTATTCTTTGACTCTCTAGTTCTCCTCTTCCAAAACTGAGTATGCAAAATTGGGTTTTAGCTGTAGACCTGTAAGATGATGGTGTATATCCTCTGCACTATTGAAGTAATGCAGTGTCTAATTATGGTGCCTACTAGAATTTGGAGTTTATGAGGAAACTGAAATAAGAGTCCATTCAGTTTATGCTTAAGCCATTTCTAACTATTGCAGGTATAAAGTGCTGATCTAATCACTGATTGATGATAGTGGCTTCTTTATCATTATTTAATGATGACAAAATACAAAAACAAAGAGTGTGGTGTGTGATTTTAGGGGGAAGGGATTATGATGATGAGATCTGGAAAACAATCAAAGAAGTTTAGGGTCTGGTGAAAAACTGAGGAAGTAAAGAAGCTATGAGAATGGGGTAAGAATGAAATGTTTAGAAGTGTGGACAAAGGCCTGAGGAAGAAGTAAAAATACAAGTAGGCCAGTGTGACTGCACGGAAGGAGACCTGTGATTACTGCAAAAGATATGGCCCACAAGAGATAGAAAGGATGCCTTGAGGAAGTGGAGAAGGCATAGTGCAAGCAGATAAGCAGAATGGCACCAGAGATGATGAGGACAGCAAACACACTGCTTGAGAGAGCTGGCAGAAGAATTCAACAAGGACAAGAAGACTTTTTATTCATAGGTTCATAGGTTCATAGGTGTGTACTAGGCTAATTGCCAGAATGACCTTTTTAAGCCTAGCCATGCATCCCAAATCTCTGGCAAGTTCTGATACCCTTGATAAGTGTAAGCAGGGGTTTGGGAGATGAACCATTTACAGGTTACCTGTCTCCATTAGAGACATAGCTGCCAAACCAGGGATGAATTTCATGTTCCACATCCAGTTGTCCTGGTTACACTTTAATTGGTTTAGGGATGAACTCTGCTTAACATGGATGGGGGGCCTGTACCAGAGATGGGGTAGTCTATTGGATGCATACCTGTCTCTCCAACAGGTACTATTTATATAACAGGCAAGGTTTAAGTTTTTTAGAATGGGTAATTCTGGTACTGTTTGTTTTGTGGATATGTAAGAGGTCCATCAGAGTGGGGTCTGACAATGCCATGTACGCTAGGCATAGTTCTCCCCTTAAAAGCCTGTAGGAGACAGAATACAGAGATAGGGCCTTGAGGCTGTCTGCATAGGGCATGTTACTTACACCCTGCATTCTTTTAGTGAGGAACCTCTGTGGACGTTCCAGTTGTTGGATATGTCTGGTTAGGTGCATACCAAAGGGGGATTTGTACTCAATGATAGGCCTGATGAATGTTGAATACAGTGAAACAATGACCTCATTGGATCTAGATTCCATACCTTTGTTTATAAGTTGTGTAACATAGAATGATTTATTCACTACTGTAAACACATGATGGTCAAAGGCTAGATTACTGTCTATGTTTGTCCCCAAGTCCCTGAATACTGGATCAGCTCTAAGGGGTGTGTTGTCAATATGATGGTTACCAGGGGTGGATGACTTCCCAAAGGATACTGTTATGCATTTCTTGGCATTTAGTTTTAGTCCATGGCTCTGATGCCAGTTGTTTGTCTGTGCCAGTCCCTCCTGGAGAACATTTGTGTCAGTGTGGGATTCAATGACAGCTCTTAATTTGCAATCATCTGCACATTTAGTCAGCCAGAGACCACTGACATTGTCATTAATTTCAGAGAAGTAAATGCCAAAAAGAAGCAGTCTAAAAACTGATCCCTGAGGGAAAACACTTGTGACTGATCTCTTTGTAGAGGTGGACTCCCCAATTCAAACTTCCTGGATGTTGTCTGGGAGCCATTTGGCTATCCACTGGGTGACATATGAGTTTGTACATAACCTTTTGAGTTTATCAACAATGCCTGAGTGGGGTATTGTGTCAAATGCCTTGGCCAGGTCAAGGTAGGCAGTATGAACCATTTTGCCCTCATCTATTGCTTTGGTGACCGTCTCAAAGAAATCCACCAGGTTGAGTAGGCATGATCTGCCCTTGATTAAACCAAATTGGACTGGGTCCGGTGTCTGGAGGTTTACTATATCACTATTGATAATTTCCATTGATAATTCTTTCCATGGCTTTACATATAAGACTAATGAAACTTATGAGTCTGTAGTTTCCAGGGTGTGTAGATGGTCCACCTTTGTGCAGAGGGATGGCTGTTGCTTTCTCCATTCATGCAGCACAAAGCCTGTTTGGAGGATATAGTTAAATAGCAATTCCAGAGGCCCTGATAGGTCATGTTTCATGCTATTTAAAAGGCATCCTGGGATATTGTCTGGGCCCATTGATGCAGTGCTCTTGGCCTTAGAGAGCTCATTAAGGACCTGTTCCCTAGTGATAGCAGGGGGAGTTATATTAGATGGCATTTCCTGAAGGAAGAGTGAGGGGGAGAGAGGGGTAAAGTTGGAGCTGAATTTATCGGCCAGTAGTTTTGCTATATCTTCTGGCTCAGTATAGGTGGCTCCATTTACAATGAGCTCTGCAGACAACTGTATATTGCCTTTGAGGTTGTGGACATAGCTAAAGAATGCCCTGTGGTTTTCCTTGTCCTGGCAGGCCAGTTTCACCTTAAATTTGGCTTTGGTAGACTTTATTTGTCCTCTGAGATGTTTGTTTAGTTTGATGAGAGTGCTTTGATCCTGCTGGGTGCTACACCTCCTAATTGTTGCCATAGGTTCATAGGTGTGTACTAGGCTAATGGCCCTGGAGCCTTTACGAGCCTAGCCCATAGGATTACCCTGACATCATGCCACCCGACCTTAATTCCCAGTGCCTCTGTCGAGTAGAGCCTGTGGAGTGATCCCCGGGGTGAATTTTCTATTTCCCATTCACTCATCAAGATTTCTCATGATTTTCTTCCTTCTGTTATACAGCCTATTGATTTTGTGATTCTACCAGGAAGGCTTGATTTTTGAGTTAGTTCTGTACTTCTTCCTAGTGTGCACAGCTGCCTAAAGTGCATGCCTATTAACGTGTATGTAGCCTACCTCTCATCTATCCAGATTTTCAAAGATGGTCCAGATTTTTGCCTTATATTTTCTGTCTGTTCCTCCTAAAATTTTGTTTTTCTGACAAAACACTGGGTAATTATTGAGGACTAAATTCAGACAACAATGACAGACATTTGAGTTTCAGACTTCATATCCATCAGAAAATGTATGGTAATGCAAAATCTTTTATTCTATCAACTTTCTAAGTTTGTAAGAGCGGTATTTAAAAATTCTCCATATCTTTAGGCCTTTGTCCCACCATTTTGTATGGTTTTGCCCAGATTTCTTGCTCTAAGAGGTTGACAGGTATGGTATGTAGGAAAAAGAAGGATTGATGGATTGATCTAACCAGGCAGAAGAAAAGATAGGTGGGCAATGACTGAAGGCTGGAGAAGATGTAGAGATATTGAAGGAGTACTTTCCTTCATTCATCACAATGAAATACAATGGTGTGGCATACTGGGTGGGATGTAGGGTTGAAAGAGAGAAACAAGCAGTGGACAGATACTAGGGTAGAAAGGAAGGAGTTGGAAAAGGAGTTAGTAGTAATTAGGGAGGATAAAACAGACACCAGATGGGCCTGAGGATTTTGGTCAGTATGGATCCTCAGGAGTATTGGAAAACAACAAGTTCTGGTATATATAATAGATTTGGATGCAGGAACAATACACGGAATTACATGTCTTTTAGCTTTAAAGCAGAGGGAAAGAAATTGTGAGACACTCCTGAGGGAAAGGCTGGCTGCATTCTTAGAGAAAAACAGTCTCCAAACCAATAACCAACATGACTGTATTACCTGAAGGAAGTGTCAGTCAAACTTAATCCAGTCTTGTAACTTGGTTACAGGAGACCTTTGACAGGGGAGTGCCAACAGAAAATTCCACCTGAACTTCACTAAGGCCTTTGACGCTTTTCTGCACAGACATGGTGCTAAGATCATAATGTCATAGGAGGTTACTAGGCTGTTGACCCAGAGGTCATTTCAAGCCTAGCTATTTCATCCCTATGTAATACCATAGATACTCTAGTAGTTCCCAGGATTATATTTAGTAATGACTGCGCATGTCCAGGTAAGTTGTGGGCCCTATCACTGGTAAGAATTTATGGTGCCCCATCCACTCGTCCAGGTTCCTTTTGAGCAGTGTCATAGAGGTGCTTTCCTTTACATGAATTGTCAGCCTAGTCCAAGGACATGGCAGTCACTAGGAGACAAATCTGTCCTTCCAGCACTTCCTATTCAAGTTACAGGCCATATTTAGGTTCCTGGAATGGGTAGCTCTACTCCTATTTGATTTATAGATGTGTAGCAAATTCATTAGGTTTAGGTCAGAGATTGCTCTGTAAGCCAGACATAAGGGATACCGGATGATTGCATAACTGGGATGCAGGACACAGGGAGGGCTGTGATGTGAAGGACATTAGGAATAATGAACATGACTAGTAGAGTGCTGCAACGAGTGTCTACTACAGGTGCTTGCATGCTAATACCTTGCTACACACTTGCACACTGCCACTTGCTTGAAAAAAAGCAAGTGCTCGAACTCCACTAGCCTGATGTCCCATTATTAGATAGCTTTCCCAACACCAACCTTATAAACTGTATAACTCTATCATAACCCTAATTCTATCCATAAAACTGCCACCCAATTCCCAGCCTGAGTTTTCTCTCCCTCACCTTAAAACTCCACTCCCCAATCCTAAAGTCCCCGATTGTGCCCTACAAGTCTAACCCACCCCTCTAACCATAAATTCCCCATTTTCTCTCTAACCTTAAACTCACTTCCAGATCCTTAAACCTAAAATTCCCTTTCCCACACCCTAACCCTAAAAGTCACTTTCCTGTCCCTAGCCCTAATCCTAAAATCCCCTTACAGCTCTGTAACCCTAAAATGTCCTTACTGGTCCCTAACCATAAAATCCCCCTTTTACTCCCTTCCTTATGGCTGCTGTGCTTAGCTTGCCTGAACTTGAATATCACAAATCATAAAAAATGAAGTAAATATTAATTGTATAATATGTTGTAAACAACTTAACAATATCTCAGGAACCACTGAAGCTACGCACATGCTGACAGCAGCATTTTGTTCATCCATTTGTACCCTTTGATATGAGGCTAAGCAATAAAATATGTGTTACTTGGTTGTTGATACATTTAGAAAATATGAAAATTATGACAGTAAAAATATACTATATGAACAACAATTAATATATTTAAAACACCATTAGACAGAGGTCAGATATCAGTGCAGTTGTATTGCACATCATTAAAGCTTTAAGATGAAATCTTTCAAAAGCATACATGTAGTAGGGTTTTCAAATCATTAATGTAGATATGAAGAAGCTATATTAGATGCCCAGAGGCATCCGTAGGAGGTAAATGCAGAAGTACATGGAGACATCACTTCACTAGACTGTAATGTAATGTAATACAGTGCAATTTTAAGGCAACTTTGCATCTTTAAAACTGGTACTTTGCTCCATTTAAAGAGTACAGCGCATATATTTTTAAAGAATGTGTTTAATACTGGGGCAAGGGGGTGATAGTGTCAGGATTAAGACCAGAAACATTTATTTGGTCATGAATGTATGCATTCATTTATTTGTTTATTCATGTATGCATGTATGTATGTATATATTAATTTGTTTAGATAATAAGGAGTGAGTTAATTAGTACAGAACACTGATTGTAATGCACCACAAGTTCAGTCCAGGAGTACATTTACATTTAAAATAAAAGCAGAATGAAGAATAAATATATGCAATTAGTTCAATAGCAGAAGAGTACATTCACAGAGAAACACTAAACTGTGTTGAGGACTAGTGACCTGTATATAAGGATACAAATAATAGGAGAGTAGCAATGCAAGAGTGAAATTATGTGGACTTCATAGCAGAAGTTGTGCTTGAATAAAGCTTGAAGTGGACATAGTAATTTTTCCTTTATTAAAGCATTTACATTTTGTTTAAAAAGGAAAGTGGAAAAAGGAAAGCAAGAGTGTCCCTTGCTTGTATGGGATGGAGGTTGGTATAATGATTAAGGTGTTTATTTCACAGATACAAGGTACAGGGTTTGATTTTCACCTCTGAAATTGTTAGGCTTAAAATGACCCACAAGACTGACTACCTTGTACTTATCTATGAACCTAATTCCAAGATTCGGGTGCCCAGGATGGAGACAGCATGTTCTGTGTGCTTTTTTTGGTGTGAGGTGTGAGGAGGATGGGGTTGGTGGAGGACAGTGATGTGACACTGATTGGTGGTTGGAGGAGAGTGATGTGACACTGATTGATGGCTGGAGTAGAGTGATGTGACACTGATTGCTAGTTGGAGGAGAGTCATGTGACACCAAATGGTTGTTGCAGGAGCTGATTGGTGGTTGGCTTTGTTGGAAAAAAAAAGGGAAGGATTCCACAAGGATGAGTTTGAACATTGTGAAACCAAGTAGGAAGGTGATTCTTTCGGGAACAGGCAGCCACTTAACCTTGGTGAGGGTGATACACTGGTGTTCCTTCTTAAAGAGAAGATTATACATCTGCAGATCTTTCTGTAGATGGTCTGAAGTAAAAATAACTTCTTTCTTGAGGTAGAGACTATTAGGGGGGTGGGGCACATATATTCCAGTTCTGTGCTAAGAGCACTTTTCCCTATTGCTACACACAAAAATTGCAAGATTTTTCTTCACCAAAAGAGCAATTTGTTAAGTTTAGTTTTTATCTCAAACTGATATTGAAAACTAAGGCTGAAGTCTAGTCAGACTTCAAGATATTTGTAGAATTATACTTTCTGTATAGTATTTTCTTGTTGATTGTGATGCTCCAGGTTAGAGAGACTGTTTGGAGCATTTCAGGTATTCCTAACAGCATGGTTTTAGTTTTCATCAGGTTCAGGAGTAGAATGTTTTTGCTAGAGCTGAAGCAGTGCTGGTGTTGTGGTGTTAACCATAGGAGGTTACTATGATATTTCTGTGACAGAAGTGGTGAACTTTTTTGTCCTACTTGGAGAAATAAGACAATGTTATATATAGAATGTTCATTGGGGTACTGTAATCCTTGGTGATGACAAACACTTGAGTCAATCTATAGTATAGGGTCTTTACTCATAAGTTTATAAAAGGTAGTTGGTGTCATAAGGTGGATAAAGTGTAAGGTATACTCTGACAAGCTGAGGCGTCTGACTTTTATAGATTAAGTGCATTTTATAATATTTTTGCATTTGCTAGAATTTGATTTGTTATCCTGATGTGGGGCTGGGTGGGGGCATTTAGGTATGAATAGTAATACGGAGCTTGAAGTATTTGTGTATTAATTAATTAATTTATTTATTTATGTATTTATTTACAGCTCATTAACCAGGTAAGTACTATGGGTCAAGGGTCCTTTACAGGTAGGACCCAAACCACTTGGCAAGGTATGAGACAGTAGATAGACTAAGTGCAAGATATTAAGAAAACAAATAGTTGTAACAATTACATGCAAAAGTAAATTGCAAGTTTACATTGGCTAAGGCTGAAATGTATAACCATGCTTAACATTCAAGAATGATTTGCAGTAGTTATACAAACAAATAAGTTAAGTATAATGTATAATTTTGTGCAAATTTACATTTTCTATACTAGGATGTATACATTCAGTAGCAACTTACATAAGTAATAGAAAGTGAAATATTTTATACATCTACAGTGTTTCTCATAGGATTATTTACATTTATTTTAAATTGTATAAACAAAAGGGCATGAAATACTGTATGTATAGACACGTATAATGTTCCTTAGAATAAAAGTCAAGCACATTGAGAAAGCAGAAGGGTTTAAAAATAAAATGTACTCATCAAACCAGTTTACAAAAGCAGTCACATTTAAGTTAATCGTTGACACATTTCTTAACTTCTTTGTAAAGGTAGTTACTTCTCTAATTTTGTCTGGAAGCGTGTTCTACGAGGTAAGTGTTGTTTTAGTAAAGGACATTTGTCTGAGAGATAAGGAATGTTTAGGTCTGATTAGACAGACAGCAGTAGAATGTCTGAGGGAGTAAGGGCTGCTCCTTACTTGTAGTTTATTTTGTAGGGGTGGGCAGTAGGCATGCTGGAGCAGTTTGAAGTTTAGGATATTTAGTGGGAAGGTAGTTCTGTCAGTAAGTGGAGCCAGTCCGATTTATTAATAGGTATGCCATAATGCTAAGTTGTGAGCCTACGAGGTATGAATTTAAGTATCACTTTTTCTAATTTCTGAAGGATATATCAATTTATTAAAGAGAGAGAGAAGGACTGTGAGCGATAACATGTACTATAGCCAAGGCAACAGCACAATGATTGCAGTGGATTCCCTGCAATTTTTTAGTCAGTAGGTGGGAAATTTTAAAATTGGCTTTTTAGATGAGATAGAATGTGTTGTACTTGTAGTCAGACATGGGTCAGAAAAGACAGAGACTGAACTACTATATATAAGGCCTATGTATTTGTATGGGTAAATGTAGGGAGCTGAGTGTGCTTCAAAGTCAGTTAGTACTATGGGAGAAGAATGAAGTCTTTGTAATCCACTGAAAAGCATTACTGTGCATTCTTAAGTATTTAAAGAGAGTTTGTTTATTGCAACCAAATCCAGAAAATACCTACATTGTTCTGGAGAAATGTTTTTACTGACTTGTTAGATTTTGTAATTATTAAGTAGATTTTGTAATTACTATATCAGCTGGATAAAGGAGATAGGTTGGAAAGTCTGAGGGAAGATTATTAATGAGTAGCCAAAACAGTAGAGGACTTAATACCAATCCCTAAGGGGCACTGATATTAGTTGCATGCTGTCTGAGTAAAATATCTTGGAATAGAGCTGTGAAAGTCGTGTTAGAGAGAGAGAGAGAAAGAGAGAGAGACTTCTCAAAATAAGCCACAGCTTTGCATTTTGATGAACTGACGCTTCTGGTTTTCACTTTTAAAAGCTCTTAAAATCTGTGAAAATGGCATTGAGAACACCTGCTTCAGTACTAGAAAATATTTCATCTGTTAAAAAGTAGATGTCAGGGTGTTATATGTTGTCCTAAAAGCATAATGTCTTTATGTGAGGACATCTTGTTTTTGTTTGTAGTCGAGTATTTATTTATAGACTACTTTATTTACTTATGCATTTAATTAATTTATTCATTAATTTGTTCACTTATTCATTTACATTTGTTTATCAGAAAAGTCCAGCTAGGCAAAGAAGACCGCTTTTCAGTGGAGGCAGGCGGAGAAAATGCTCCAAACAGTTCAGAAAAAGAAAGCAAAATAAAATATACAGTGAATCATGCATAGAATGAGAAATACAGGAAAAGTGCAGACAATAAATAAAAATATACAGTATATCATTC
Organism: Protopterus annectens; assembly: GCF_019279795.1. Taxonomy (NCBI): domain Eukaryota; kingdom Metazoa; phylum Chordata; order Ceratodontiformes; family Protopteridae; genus Protopterus; species Protopterus annectens. The sequence continues at coordinate 873,339,311 of NC_056727.1, forward strand.
ATAACAGAAGAAATCAAATACATCAAAAACAGTATGAAAATCATGCAGACATGAATACAACAAATATATGGTGGAATATTCTTCTTGGAAACACTATAAGCATATTTTTTTTATCTCTTATTTTCATGGTATTAGAGTGATTAGAGAAATCAGCATGGCTAACAGTACTGCCTAGAGATAGAGGTAGGATACAAATGATAGTGGCAGTAGAAAACTGATGGATATTATTGCTTTGCCAGGATGGGACGTGCAAGGGCAGGATCTTAGATTTATGTTGAAGCTTTGAGAATTTATTTCTTGTGTGAGAGAAGAAAATATGTTGCTTCAGGGTTTAGATACTTAGTTGGAGAATAAGGAGTCACCATGACCATATGTGAGATTTTTGTGTGCAGGCAAGAAATTTATCTTTAAGGTGGAATGATCTGAGGGTGTACACCATTCCATCAATGACTCTTCCTAGGATTTTAGTCAGTACTTCGTGAGGTACCCTCAGAACAAAATAACACCATCCTCACTGGTATTCAGCAGAGTAAGGGAAAATCACTATGTCAGTTTGATGATATTTTGAAGTAAGAAATGATGACCTGTTTGACTCACCAGTAGAGGTCTTTTGTTTCATCAGCGACTGATGGCCATGTAGAATTGATTCAGTATAGCAGGCTTAAGAAGGTAATTTAAGGTACAATTGCTTATGACAACTCAAGAGTATTTATACATAATTTTTTTTTTATTTCTGACTGATAAAAAAGCGTCTGTCTTTGATAGCTTTGAAGGGAAAATGTTCATTTCCCCCCAGACCTGGCAAACAATTATATTGGCCCTTACAGAAATATTCTCAGTTAAGGAGATTTAAGTATTGGAAGAGTTTAGGCTTTGCCTTTTGGCAGGAATTAGGTAAATAAGCCAATGGCCAGCTGTTGTGTCAATGTCTAACTAGGTATACAGCATATTATGTCTTAGATGCCCTAGGTTAAATTATATGTATATATAAGTATAGTAAACCTTTATTAACATCAGTCTGAGAAATAGCTGTTTGGTGGAAAAAAGTTATATGATCAAGAAGAAATAATAGAGAGTCTTGTCTGTTGGAGGGTATAATGGCCCTAATGCTAAGACTGCCACTGCATTTACTTAAGCTGCTGCGATTGTGGGATAAGAAACAATTGAGCATGGTTCTTATGTTAAGGACATAGCCACAAAACAAAAGAACATTTCAGATATGCCTTTTTTATATAAGTCTAAAACCTCACCACATTTATTTATGAATTGCTCTTTGCTGACTGCTAAGTTAAACCTGTTAAGAGTTTTCTTTGAGGCACATGCATCTATCCTGTGTTGATTTCAAAGCTGCTGAGAGAATCCACAAAACTAAGTGTCATTTCTCAATATATTCTGACTTATACTGTACTTGTATTTGATTAACTGTGCTATTTTATTAGCTTGCATTACATCTGTACTGTATTTTTTCAGTTTTAGTGTTAAACTGTTTAATTAACTGAGTGTGAACTGTTCTGCTGTAATATTTAAGTATGTATCTGTTCTCCTGTGTTAAATTGACCTAAACAGAGTTTAAATATCTTTAACATAGTCTGGTTACATGTTTTGTTGTATCCAGATCTGTTTGTGTGATTCTTGTGTTTCCTGCTACGCCATCTCGTGTTGGCTGGGGCCTACCTGCACTTAGTGGGAGTAAGTGAACTGGTTGGAACTTGTCTGGCACAGGGTATTTGGCTAAGAGCTCAGAGACAAGGGCTGATTGGTCAATTCCAGTGTTTCTATTTTACTTTTGGTTTTGTGGTACTTAAACCTCGTATTTGTGAAGGTTTGTGCTTGTTTGCATGTCGCACACCACCACTGCTCTGTTTTAATCTTTTGCGATGTATCTCAGCTGCATTTTTTCCCTTACCAGCACTCCTGTGTAAGTGAGGCCCTCCCTTGCAGCTACTGTATTGATTTTTATGCAGCTCTACTTGCACCTGTAGGTACTCTTCTCAGATAGTACCCACTCTGCTATTCCTGATCTCTCTTCCACAGACCACAGATTCTGACAACCATGAACAAATAATTTCCTGTAGTTTCTTCTACTAGTGTGCTTTTTTTGGGCATCCTGAGAAAGTGTAGCAACTACTCATGTGCATGGACAACCATCTACTACTACCACCTAAGAACACCATATGTGCAAGAGACAGACACAATCACATTAATAACCTAGAATCTCTGCTGTCTCAATCACAAACCAGTACATCTGGCACTGAGAAGGCTGTCTGCTCAAACACCACAAACAGCACACCTCTAACACCACCCACACATGTACAACACACTCCCACATATAGGGAGGTTCTCAACAAAAACATACTTAAACAAAAGAGACTTCCGAGGCAAAAACACAAATGCACATCACAACCCACAGCACCAAATACCACACAGAGTACACATACCTGTGTCTCACAGCCTCTAAGGTCCAGCCAAAAACCCAACATACTAGTCATAGGAGACTGTATTGAGACACACAGATGTGCCCTCACCAGGCTAGACAAGGAGAAAGTCATGAGAAGTTGCTTATTAGGTGCTAGAATCCACCATATCATGCACTCAGTCAATTCTCTCAACAACAGGTACTGTTATGACTCTGTCATAGTCCATGTTAGGGTGAATGACTTGAGACGTATCTCTCTGGACCATATGAAGGGAGACATGATTGAGCTAGCTGAATATGTGTCCCAGGCAGGTATGTTCCTAGTCTTAAGCAACATCCTACCATCACCCAGAATGATGCCTCAATACAAACAGAAAATTAGTGACTTTAACAATTGGCTTGGTTTCTGGTCTCATTATAAGGGGGTCTAGTACCTGACAGCCTGGGAGGACATGATTGATAGACCACGATGCTTTGCCAGAGATGGCGTTCATCTGTCTACCCTGGCCTTCAGGCTTCTGGCAAAGGCTCTTGCCTGCCCCATAGTGCCTTTTTTAGGCAAAGTCATGAGGATGTGAACAACTCTTGTAAATTAAATTTAAAGGTAATGCTGCACCCCTGCAGTGTCATCCTCTTTGGTAAGATCCAACCATAAAGTGATCACTTTTGAAGTCACCATCTCCCCTGACCCTCCACCCCCTTGCCAGGGTCAAACAAAAAAACTTTTCCAAAGCTGACTACAACCTCCTGAGTGCAGGTATTAGCAGCTTCACAGCCACCATCCCCTCAATTGGAACTAGCACTAGTGCCTGAGCCTACACCAAAAATCTGTATGAGTACCCACATAGCTGCATGGATTCAGCAATAGCTGACAGAACCAAATCATATTCCTCAAGGAAGAGTAAACCTTTCTGGTGGACAGTAGCAATAAACAAACTCTACAATAAAAGGGAAAAATTGCTGTCCAGGACCAAGAAGGAGCAGGTGCCAAGTCAAACACAATCTCTCCTTTGTCTGAACAAGCAGATAAGGTCACTGGTGAAATCTTGTAAGGCTAACTTTGAGTCCAAATTGGCCACATCCACTAAGGACAATCACAAGGCCTTCTTCACATATGTCCCCAATCTCAAAGGTAACACCCAAATCTGCTCTGAATTGGTGGTCAAGAACACCCCATACACAAATGCCGTACATATAGCCAACCTGTTGGCAGACAGGTTCAGTGAAAATTTCACCCCCCTGTCCCCCCATCAGTAAACCAGGACATCCCCAGCACCTGCTCCCCTTCCCCTCATCACCAGGGAGCAGGTCATTAATGCCATCTCAAAGGCAAAAAAATACAGCCTCCATGGCACCCAGCAACATCCCTGGCTGTGTCCTACACAAACTCAGGCAAGAGCTCTCAGCACTATTAGGCACTGTATTCAACCAAAACCTGAGCACCAGCTTCTCCCTAGCCGAATGGAGGACAGCCACTGACATCCCTCTACACAAAGGTGAAATGTCCACTGACCCAGGCAGTTAGAAGCCCATCTGCCTAACTTTCCTGATCTGCAAGGCCATGGAATGCATTATCATGGACTTTATAAACAAGGACATTGGCATCCTCCAAATGCTTGATCCCACACAGTTTGGTTTTGTCAAATAGAGAACATGCCTGTTAAACTTGGTTGACTTCTTCAAAGCAGTCACCAAAGCCATGGATGAAGGGAAGATGGTGCACACCACCTACCTTGACCTAGCCAAAGCCTTCGACACTATTCCCCACTCAAGCATAATAGATAAACTCTCCCAGCTATGCATCAACCCATATGTTACCAGATGGGTAGCTAACTAGCTTACTGATAGAACCCACTCAGTCAAATAGGGGATGCAACCTCTAGTAATAGACCTGTAATGAGCAGCATACCCCAAGGATCGGTCTTGGAGCCTCTACTGTTTTGGATATACTTTTCTAAGGTGCAAGCCAAAACCAGTGATCTGTGGCTGACCAAGTTTGCAGATGACTGCAAGTTGGGCACTATCTTAAATTCCCCTAGTGATGTGAACATCCTCCAAGAGGGCCTTACCCAAACTAATGACTGGTGCCAGAAGCATGGTCTCAAACAGAATGTCAAGAAATGCATTATTATCCCCTTTGGGGAAAATGGCATCCCCACTAATTATCACATTAATAACAACATACTAAGCACACAATCAGTCGTGAGGGACTTTGGCACCCACATTGATAGCAACCTGACTTTTGACCACCACATTGTCTCCATTGTATGGAAGGCTTTCTATACGGCCCACCTCATAAGTAAGGGTATTTCATCCAGGAACAAGGAGGTCATAACATCCCTGTACTGCTCCCTTATCAGACCCATTATTGAGTATAATGCCCCCTTCACCACGTACCTTGCCAAGCACATGCAGCAGCTGGAGAGAACACAGAGGTTCCTGACCCAGAAAATCCAGACTCTCAAACACCTGTCCTATACAGATAGGCTAAAAGCCCTATCCCTCTACTTAGTCTCATACAGACTGCTCAGAGGTCACCTGTGTGTGGTATGCAAGGCCATCTCAGACCCAGCCTTGATGGAGTTGCTGCATATCCATAAGTCAAACTTCACTTGCACAACCCACATGCAAAGCTTCAACCTGGTCTGTGACATTAATAGAACTTGTTGGAGAGATAGATTTGTGTCCTAAAGACTCCCTCATCTGTGGAATAGACTCCCTCTCCATGTCAAGCAGAGTACATCTCTAGCCCTCTTTAAGAGAAACCTGGACAACTGGATGGAAAACAGAAAATACACCCCTGGGATCCCACATGTGTCCGTACTGGACAGGGGGAACAGATACTGACTTTGTGGGAACATGGGTGAAATTCTTGGCTAGGTTTATAAAGGCCTCCAGGCCAATAGCCTAGTATCATCCTATGAACCTATGAACTTTTCAGCATACAGCTACTTCTTATTTGAGCCAGACACAAAGGGAGAATGCAGGCCTGGACAGTGTACACTGGTGATTATATCAGCATGTGATATTATGGAGTTACTTTGTAAAGGATAACAGTACTATAGCAGGCATCAGAAAAATGGTATCATTTTTATTCCAGTCACTGATATGTGTCTGTCTGTCTGTCTGTCTGTATTACTTTATATTACTTTAGAATTATCTTAATATATGTTGTACAGCCACAAATATGTTTTGATAGTGCTGTAAGATGCAACAACTTCATACAGCCAATAATGTGTTCATAATTCTGAGTTGCATAGCTGTTTGACATTGGGACTAGGTATCTTGGACATTGGCCTTATCTATGTTCAAATGGATAGATGCAGCCTTTTGAGCAATGTAATCCCTTCAAAACGTGCAAGACAGTCTGTGACGCTGACATATGGATAAGGGCTCTGTACCCTCACACGTATAGCATGCTTATTTTGTTATATCTAATGCAGTTATTGTTCAGTTGTTGCAGGTCTCACTGGATTTTTGTTCTGTTATATAAAAAAAATCCAGATAACTGTAAGTTAGTTTAAAAGATGACAAATAATTTAACTAGTCTATCCGCCATGGCTACCATACAATAAGACTAGTTTTGCTTCCGACTTACTTTTTCTTTTTTTGAAGTACAGTTAAGTAATCAGTACCAGAGAGCAATGTCTGATGGTTTAAACGCATTTACTGTTTTATAAGTGTTACTTCACTTCAAAGAAATGTGGTCATAAGAGCTCTAGGTATTTATATGGACAACTGTCACTCATATGATCATTATATTCCACCATAGTCAAGAAATAATTTTATTTGTTTCAGTAAATTTGCCAGAGAATATCTTCAAGATCCAAAAAGTATTTTTACCATGGTAGTCTTCCCTTATTAAACTGTCATCGAATTCAATATCCCCTTTGGTATGCACAAATGTGGACAGCTGGAAAGGCCCCACTGATTTTTAACCCTAAAAAATAAAAGCCTTAAACCATCCACCTGTTTCTGTCTTTGTACTCAGTAGCCTACCAGCTGCCCCAAGGTGACCTGTGTGTCTTGCTTTCTGAACAATGAAAGACCCAGTCCTACGTGGCCTGCTATTTTTTTTTTTTTTTTTTTTTTACAAAACCAGTGGTTCTACAAACACTTGTACTAGAGATCTAAATTTGTATCAACAAATAAACAAGACTAACTGGAGGGATAGATTCCTAACTCAATGTATTTCCAACCTATGCGATAAATTGCCACTACAGATGAAGCAGCTTATTGCTTAGTTTGCCTTTAAGGGTAATCTTGATGTTTGAATGGGGAGACATAAATTTGTACCAGGGTATCACATACTGCCCTGCTTGATTTAGGATGTAGGGACAATTAAGTACTTGTAAAGGGTAACAAGAACGTTTAAGTGTGTCTGCTTAAAGCTGTATATGGCTAGGCCTCTTATTATCCCCATGACCACTTGTCTAATATGTTCCTATGCTCCTATATTCCTAAAATAAGTTGTAATAGAGACCTTTCCCAAACTGGATGCACATAATGTTGATTGTTGTAGAAGCACATGAATCTTTCTGTCTACAAGTATTCAAAATATTCACTTAAGGTATTTTTGAAAAACGTATCCCTCAGGAGAAAGGCCTAGTGCCTGAGAAAAGTTATCTAACCACATGCACAATCTGAGCTTGTACATCAAAGTGCAGTAATGATAATGCCAACATAAATTGAAAGAGTCTATAGAAAGAGTTAGCTGTAACAATTCAGACATCTATATAAAAACAGTTTGCAAAAGGCAGAATTAATGGAAAAACCCAGAAAAGGTATATAGCTGGAAAATACACTGACTGATGCTGATGGCTGCTTGCCAGAACCAGAAGCAGTGGCTGAGTTTTTATTAAAAAATAACATAATCCTAAGAATGGATTATCAAGGAAAACACACTCATCTGAACCATTTACTATTTTTCATTTTATCAGAGAAGGCATAGGGCTAAACAGGATGAAGATTATTTGAAACTGGCTGCGTAAAACATTTAAACATCTGAGCATGCCAGTCCATGGATGCATTTCCTTAAAAATAAGTGACTTACCTCTTTTATCAAGACAAAAATTAGAATAAACCCCTTATGTTATCAGTTGATTGAAGTGAGGAACAAGGCTTTGCTTGTTTATTTGAGCTCTCAGAGTATGTATCCCAGGCAGGTATGACCCTAGCAATAAGCAGCATCCTACCTTCACCAAGAATGATACCACAATACCAATAAAAAATAATTGACTTAAGAAATTGGCCTAGTTTCTGGTGTCATTTCAAGGGGATCCAGTATCTGTCTGCCTGGGATGACATGGTCAACAGGCCTCGATGCTTTGCCAGAGATGGCCTCCACCTGTCACCACTTGGTTTCCAGATCCTGACCAAGGCTCTTGCCTCCCCCATTGTGCCTTTTTTAGGCAATGTCCCAAAGACAAATCTTCCAACATAAAAGATCTGTCAAAAAGCAAATTGAAGGTCATGCTGCTTAGCGCTAGAAGCCTTAACCTGAAAATGCACTCACTGGAGGCTGTTCTTACACTGGAAGATGCTGATGTCTGTGTGGGTCACAGAAACTTGGTTCAGGGCTGTGGAGAGCACTCTGCCTTACCAGGCTATATCTCATTCCACATATTCTGACCCCAAAATGAGGTCAGGAAGACTAAGGATGGTGGAGTCTCTATCTTCATGAAGGACAGGCACACCTCCAGACTGGTTTGCCAGCATGATACTCTTGAACTACTCCAGGTGCAACTAACAGTTGGCCAGACACCCATCCGAGTTATAGCCAGCTATAGACCCCCCCTCCATGACTCAGTATACCCATTCCTCTTACGTGGATCTACTTGACTCCATTAAGGTACCCCCTAACACCCTGATTCTTGATGACTTCAACTACCCCACCATAGACTGGGTGAACTATTCCTGTACTAATGCACTCACTCAACAATTCCTTGACTTCATCAGTTTTAACACACTAGATCAACTTGTCTCATCCCCCACAACAGGAGATAACATTCTGGACTTGGTTCTCACCAACATGGGTGACCGCTGCACCACTCCCAAAGTATGTTCTTCCCTGGTGAGATCAGATCATCGGACTGTCTCATTCAAAGTTTTTATCCCACCCAACCCCCCCCCCCCCAACTGTAATCAAGCTAAAAATCTTCTCAAAAGCTGACTAGCACATCCTAAGGGAAGGCATCTGTAGCTTCACACCACCACTCCCCTCAGAGGATGCAGGCAGCTATGCTGAACAGTATGCCAATGTAGTATACAAACACAGGTACAACTGCATGGACTCAGCCATACCCAATAGAATGAAAACCTGCTCCTCAAGGAAACACAAACCTGTTTGGTGGACATCCTCTGTCAACAGGCTTTACAACAAAAGGAACAAACTGTTGTCCAAAGGTAAAAAGGAACATATTCCAAATTGGAAAAACTCCATCCTTATCCTCAACAAGTAGATTAGATCACTAGTGAAAGTCTCCAAAGCCAATTATGAATGAAACTAGCCTCTGAAACAATGGGACACCACAAAGCTTTCTTCAGTTACGTTAGGAACATCCATGGCAAAGCCCATGTTTTTTCCAAATTAGTACTTAACAGTATCACTTACACCGATCCTGTTGACTTATTCAACCTGCTAGTAGATAGGTTCAGCACATACTTCACCCCCCTGACACTCTCAAAGGCCCTTTTGACATCCCTGATACTTATCCTGCACCTCACATCTCCATAGATCAAGTGGTAAAGGCCCTATCCAAGGCAAGAAACACAGCTTCCATGGGACCTGATAGTATCCCAGGCTGTATTCTGCACCATCTCCAGCTAGAACTGGTTTTGCCATTGATTTCATAGGTTCATAGGTTCATACCTGACTATCTGTCCTAGGGCATTTATAAGCCTAGCCAGAATGTGTTTGGCTTTCGCCACCCATTTTAAATTAATTTTGCTATGCCCTTTTTTGAGGTTAGTATACTGTGCCTCTGTCTAACAGTGACACAGAAGTGTTACCCGGGGTAAACCTACGATCTCCCATCCACTCATCAAGATTCCTCTTGAAGAGAGTCAATGAGGGACTCTGCCTAACCTGGACTGGGATTTTATTCCAGAGTGAAGGGAGCCTCTGGGTTATGATTCTGTCCCTCCAGCATGTCCTATTTATTTCAGTGCTGAGGTTCAAGTCTCTTGAGCATGTAGCTCGATGGGATTTGGATTTTCTGAGGTGCAGCATTTCCATTAATTCCGGGTTGGACATGGCTTTATACGTCAGGCACAGATTGCCTTTGAACAGGCTGTATGCTACTGAGGAGAGCTGGAGTTTCTTTAACTGGATGGCATATGGCATCTGTTTGAGCCCTTTGATCCTCTTGGTGAGGTACTTTTGGGGTCTTTCCAGTTGCTGCAGGTGTCTGGTAAGGTACATCCCAAAAGGGGCATTGTACTCAATTATGGGCCTGATGAGGGATGAGTGAAGAGGCACGATGACCTCCCCTGATCTAGATGTGAATCCCTTCATGATTAGGTGGGATATATAAAATGTTTTTCTAACCACTTTGGCCATGTGGTTGTCAAATGAGAGATTGCTATCAACTTGGGTCCCCAGGTCCCTAATTACTTCTTCTGTACTTAATGGATTACCACCTATGTGGTAATTTGTGGGCACTTTGTTTTTGCCAAAGGGGATGACTATACACTTTTTGGCGTTTAGCTTGAGGCCATGGCTCTGGCACCAGTTGTCTGTTTCTATGAGGCCCTTTTGGAGGATGCTTGTGTCGGCTGGAGAGTCGATTATGGTGCCCAGTTTGCAGTCATCTGCAAACTTGGTCACCCACAGTCCTTCCGTGTTGGCCTGTACCTCCGAGAAATATATACTGAACAAGAGAGGTCCCAGGACTGAGCCTTGTGGGATGCCACTTGTAACTGGTTTGGAGTCTGACATGGCTCCAGCAATTCTAACCATGTGGGTTCTGTCCTTGAGCCAGTTTGCAACCCATCTAGTGATATAGGGGTTTATATTTAAGCTGGTGAGCTTATCTATAATGCCCGAGTGGGGTATTGTATCGAAGGCTTTTGCGAGGTCCAGGTAGGCTGTGTGGACCACCTTCCCCTCGTCAATGGCCTGGTGACTGTTTCAAAGAAATCAACCAGGTTTAAGAGGCAGAATCTGCCCTTAACAAAGCCAAACTGGGTAGAATCCAGTGTCTGTAGGTCCCCAATATCTTTATTTATGAGGTCTATGATGATCCTTTCCATAGCTTTGCAGACCAAGTTAGTCAGGCTTATGGGGCGATAGTTTCCAGGATCCGTTGAGGCACCACCTTTGTGGAGAGGGACTACAGTTGCTGTACGTTACTCTTTGGGTACATATCCTGTAGTAAGGCTGAGATTGAACAGTAGTTTTATGTTTGGATTTAGCTCTTCTTGGAGTTCATGTAGGACGCAGCCCGGGACACCGTCTGGTCCCATTGATGCTGTGTTTTTTGCTTTGGAGAGGGCGGCTCTTACCTGAGCATCTGAGATGTCAGGGGGGCAGCACTCTGCTGGGATAGATATTTGCCCTTTTGGTGGGAGAAGTTTGCGCTGAACCTGTCAGCTAGGATGTTGGCAATGTCTGTGGGTTCGGTGTATTTTTTGTCATTTTGGACTAATTCTGAGCATATCTGGGAATTACCACCCAGGTTCCTAACATAACTAAAGAAAGCCTTGTGATTATCCTTAGCGTCCTGTGCAATTTTTCTCTCGAAGCTGGCCTTAGACGATTTATGAGTGCCCGTAGTTTTTTGCTAATACTGATCAGAGATGCCTTCCCTTTTTGGAATTTTGCTCTATCATTTAGTAGCTTCCTCCTTCTATTGTATAGTTTGTTTATGGCTGGGGTCCACCAGACAGGACGTCTGCCTTTGGAGGATTGGGTCTTGGTTTTATTTGGGATCGCATGATCCATGCATTCCTGAAGGTGTTCATAGAATGCGTTTATAAAGGATTCTGTGGTCTGGGCCGTATTTTCCACAGGCCCGGGGGCTTTGAAGGATTCCACCTCGGTTTTGAGGAGTGTGAAATTTGCTTTAGAGAAGTTTTTCACTGTGGTTTTCTGGGCAGGCGGTGGTGTCGGATGTGAATATCCAGTGAGATTAGTTTATGGTCTGATCTTACCAGTGAGGGATACACTTCTGGTCTGGAGCATAGAGTCCCCATGTTGGTGATGATCAGGTCCAGTATCTTTTCCCCTCTTGTGGGAGTGGTAACAAGTTGTTCCATAGCATTTGAGTTTATAAATTCTTGGAACCTTTGGGCTAGGGTGTTGGAGCTAGAGTAATGCTCCCAGTCTATGTTTGGGTTGTTGAAGTCACCCAATATAATGGTGTTTGGAGAGACCTTCATATTTTCCAGTGTTCTCAGGAAGGCCGAGTGGGGTTCCTGGGTTAGGGAGGGTGGTCTGTAGCAGACTATAAACTGAAAGGCAGTTTTACCCACTGTTAGTTGCACATGGATAGTCTCTGTTGCTTCGTGCTGTGCCACCAACCTGGAGGTGTGGGTATCTTTGATGAATATGGATACTCCCCCTCCTTTTGTGGGCCGGTCCATGTTTTGGGGCCGAAAAGCATGGTATGAGGTATAACCTGGTAGTGCTGGGGTGCTCTCGGGAGCCTTGACCCAGGTTTCTGTTACTGCACAGATATTGATGTTCTCCATGCTAAGGAGAGTTTCGAGTGCATGCATCTTGAGGTTTAGACTTCTGGCGTTGAGTAGCATTACTCTTAGTTTCTTATCCCTTGTGATACCTATGGAGGTGGGTTTGTCTTTTGAGCCTTGCCTAAAAAAGGCACTATGGGGGTAGCAAGAGCCTTTGCCAATATCCGAAAGCCCAGGGGTGACAGGTGCAAGCCATCCCTAGCGAAGCATCGTGGCTTGTCGAGCATGTCATCCAAGGCTGACAGGCATTGGATCCCCTTTGAATGACACCAATACTTAAGCCAATTGTTGAAATTGATCATCTTGTCTTCATATTGTAGCATCATTCTTGGTGAGGGTAAGATGCTACTCAAGGTCAGGGTCATACCGGCCTGGGTCACATGTTCAGAGAGCTCCTCTATGTCTCTTTTCATGTAGTCCAGTGAGGTACATCTCAGGTCATTCACACCAGCATGGACAATGACTGAGTCATATTTGTACTTGCCTTTGAGTGACCTGAGTGCTTGTGTTATGTGGTGGATCCTAGCACCCGACAGGCAGCTCACCGTGACCTTCTCCTTGTTCAGCCTGGTGAGCGGGACGTCAATGTGCCTGACTATAGAGTCACCTATTACAAGTGTATCAGGTGTGTTGTTTAGCCCTAAGGGCTGTGACTGTTTGGCACACTGGCTTTGTGAGCTATGTGTTGCACATGTTTTGTTTTGAGGTAGCGGTTGCTTGGGTGTCTGCTTTGGAGGTCTCTGCTGCTTAGGCAGATTTTTATTTAGAGCCTCCGAGTATGTTTTTGTGTGTTTATGTGTTTGGTTTGCTGTCGTGGTAGGTCTATGTGAGACTGGAATTGTACTGAGTGTGGTTTCCTTCTCCTCCTGACTGGTTACGCCAGTACTGAGTTGAGAGAGCTTAGCCTCCAGTTTGGCTATATGGATGCATCTCTCACATGTGTTGGAATTTGTTGGGAGGAGGAGAGGGTTGTCTGTGTACATGAGGCAGTTGTAACATTGCCTCAAGATTCCCAGATTCACCAGCTGGACCGGAGAGACGACTGATAACTGACCTTTGGACATGCTAGAATAGTATTGGGAATTCCTTTATAATTGAAAAAAAGGGTCAATGGGGAACAAGGTACTCAAGAGGACTTTGTGAGAGTGTAGTGCTTTTAATTTTTTAGTGCTGACTTATATAATTGCTTTAGTGAGCAAGTGTCTTTAGTGAGCAAGTGCCAGGTAACTTAAATGCAATGTGTTACAGGTAACTTAAATGCAAAAATGACAAACAGTAACTTTCTTTTAAGTGAAACAAGGAAATGAGTACAGTAAGCAATGGAGATATCACTAGGGATCCACAGAAGCGCTGAAAAGCCACGTTTTAGGTGGTATTAGCATTTCCAGGAAATAACAAACAAACAAACAACAAGCATACAAACAGAGCTAGATTCAGCAGGCCTGGATCTAGTCTATGCTGCAGCAAACAAGGTGTACCAATTTCAGTAAGAAACAGTTGAAATATGCAGGCAATATAAGCCTTTAACCAGAAATTCCCAGCTCAGAAGGGCAGAGTCCAGCCTCTCCTCCCACAAGAGTGCAGACCACAAACCTTCTTAATGTAAAATAACTGGCCTGAAGCCCAAGTGCTTAAACCAGAACTAATACACTTTTAGAATAACAGACACTGAGCCCTCAATCAGCAGTTCCCAACTTAGAAGGATGTAAGCTACCTGTCCTGCCACCACAGTGCAGGCCACAAACCTTCCTAATGTTAAACAACTGGTCTGAAGCCCAAGTGCTTAATCCAAAAGACTTAGAATGATAGCTACACTTTAATCAAGTTACTACCAAGCAGTAATAAATACAATTGAATACTTTGAAGAATGCCTGGATTAGTGCTCAAGTTATGCAAACAAAGCTAGATTCAGCAAGCCTGGATCTAGTCTACGCTACAATAAACAAGATGTACCAATTTCAGTAAGAAGCAGATCAAATATGCAGGCACTATAAGCCTTTAACCAGAAATTCACAGCTCAGAAGGGCAGAGTCCAGCCTCTCCTCCCACAAGAGTGCAGACCACAAACCCTTTTAATGTAAAATAACTGGCCTGAAGCCTAAGTGCTTAAACCAGAATTAATACACTTTTAGAATAACTGATAATGAGCCCTCAATCAGCAGTTCCCAACTTAGAAGGATGTAAGCTACATGTCCTGCCACTACAGTGCAGACCACAAACCTTCTTAATGTAAAACAACTGGTCTGAAGCCCAAGTGCTTAAACTAAAAGGCTTAGAATGAGTTACACCAAGAAGTAATAAATACAACTGAGTACTTTTAAAATGACGCAAAAGCAAAATAAAGTAGGAAGAAACACAAATACAGTAAAAGCAGATAATTACCCTATTCAACCATAGCCTATGTACAGGCTTCATTCCAGCAGAGTGGAGAACTACCATACCTCTCAACCTCTTAGAGCAAGAAATCTTGACAAAGCCATAAATAAAAGTGGAGCAAAGGCCCAAAAATATGGGCTATTTTTAAATATTGCTTTTACAAACTTAGAAAGTTGATAGAATAAGTTTTTTGTATTAGCATGGATTTTCTGAAGGACATGAAGTCTGAAACTCAAATATCTGTCATTATTTTTTAACTTCAGTCTTTAATGCTGTACCACTAATTTGCCAGAAAACCACAATTTTATGAAAAATGGACCATAAATATGAGGCCAACATCTGGACATTCTGCGAAAATCTGTACGGTTGAGAGGTATGCTGGTGACCTTATTAACCAAATCACCACCTGAAGACAAGGGTCCTACTCTGCATCTGTCTGTGCAGCAGCACCTCGTTTTCCCTGAGCAACAAGTAATAGATTTTGTTTCATTCTTAAACTATAGGTTGCAACCCCATATGGGGTTGCATAACTGAATGTTGGGGCCACAAAAAATTTGGAGACTGCCTTTGCCAGACAGCATATTGTCTGGAAAAAATAAAATCATCTGTTGTCTTTTTTAAGGGAATTCTCCTTTAGGAATACCCTTTGCATCTGGTTGCACAAACACAGGTGATGAAAATAGGTCACAAACATCTGTTGCGTCTGTGTAACCAGTTGTTTACACCTTCGTCTTCTGCACATGCGGAATTTGAATTCCAGAAGACATTTGGACTGCTGACCACAATGGAGAAGTGATAGGTAGGTGTGTGTGTGTGTGTGTGTGTGTGTGTGTGTGTGTGTGTGTGTGTGTGTGTGTGTGTGTGTGTGTGTGTGTGTGTGTGTTTATTGTGATCCTGTGTGATGAAAAATGGGTAGTTTGACTTTCAGTGCATTTAAAGAGACTTGTAACTGTTATGTTCTCAAGGCCCTTAGCTAGAAAATGTATATATTAGGCTGATAGGAAGACTAAGTGCATTTTAATGAGGCCGTAACATGAAAGGAAGTTGGTTTCTTAATCAGATGTTCTGACCAAGGACACAGGATTTGTGGATTTTGATGGCAAAAACAAAGGTTATTCTTGACATAGCCTGAGGAATACTCAGGTGAAGGTTCCTGTTTGTTGAAGCTGAGGGGAGGTGGTTGGCAGGGCTTTCGACTCTGATTTTTTACTTGTGAGCCTGTTGCTGAAACAAATAGGTTAGTGAAAAAGTGAGGAAGAATCCTTAGTGCATGACATTGAACCTTGACAAAAGATACCAGTTACTGAAGTAGTGAAGGATGACTGTTTGCAGACAGAAAGAGAAACTGAAAAGAGCCCTAGAATTCCATCTCTAAGATTAAAACAGATGGTCGGTCAGACTCTCAGCAGAAGGCACTTAAGCGAAAGTTACTAAGATAAAATTTAAAGAATTACCAAAAATCAAAAACAGATGAAAAGCACTGGCATAGGTTGCCCTTTGTAGATTAAGAAATAGAAGATAAAAGATCATTATCTGTATTTTTAACTGAAGAAGACACAACCTTCACTTCACAACACTGTACTGAGAAAAGTGATTTGGAAGATTTGGAGATAAGCAATGGACATTTTATGAAGGCAAAATGGGAGTATGTCAGTTTAAGCAAGGGCATAGATAACATAGCCAGTGCAGGAGAGGTAAAAGGGCAGGGAGGCCTCTCCTCATAACCATATGAGTTGAAGAATGACTTGCTATACAGGGTAAAAATGGAGAGGAAATACTATGTCAACTATTCATTCCAAAACCTTTTAGATCCCTTGTGATGAAACCGGGACAAATCTAAATCCAAATCAATCTAAATCAATCGAGTAAACACATTAATCTAAATCTAAATCAAGGTTTTATTGGCCTGGTGTAATTAAAGACTGAACATTTCTTTGCATCAAGCCCAGAATGTCAAAAGACTGCAACAAATCATTAGTTCCAAAGTCCACTGATAGTTTTTCCTATTATTAAGGTTCCATTTGAATGGATATTCATGGATGTTGTAAGTCACTATCTATTAGACACTTTTCCGCTGCTGTTTGGCTTTCATGTAGCAGTAGCCTGTAGTTATGGTACACCAAGATAACATTTTCACTAGCTGTGTCTGTTGCGTCACAGGGAAATATTGTCTTCTTAAATGGTCATAGTAGTGCCAGAAAAAGGTCTGCAGACACGAGTGCTTACCTGGTTAATAAATATAAAGAAAACATATGTTAACCTTCTTGTTAGTAACTGCATGCATTTTGTGTCCTACTGAAGATAAAAAGTACAGCAGAGTATACTGAAAAAAAAGATGATGTTATATTTGGGTAGAAGAGGTTTAATTGGAGGACTGTGAGATCAGGAAATGAGGAGGAATGAAAAGAAACCGACAAAGCAATAACAGTAGAGACACTGAGACAGTAAAATCAAACATATTAGCTATTACATGCAGAGATGTTAATTTTCTTTTGTGTTTGCATATGAGTTGTGGCTTCACTTGGGGAATAAAATCTTTGACTTAACTTCTTATTCTGATGTGTATATATTATTATCCTGATTGTATATTCAGATTTCTGAATCTATTTCTGCAAAGGTGGCAGTGCAGGAATTGCTGTTTGAAAATTCAGTGCAGTAACACTGACAAACTATAGTGAAATGTTTAAACAAAAGGACAGTAACTAATGGTAGAACCAGGTTTTAAGTTAATGGTCATGCATTAAAGTAGGATATGGCACCATGTGAGCAGTGTACAAATCACAATGGAAGACACATTGAAGCTTTGCTCTTCTATCGTTATATCCTACAACATGTTCATATTTATGTCACTGGGCTGAACTGCTGTAGTTGTCAGACATGAATGAAACAGTTGTCACCTGAGTGCTTTTAATGTACTTGGTCATTTGACCACTGAAGTAATATTTAATATGCTGTTTGAAATAGTTTTGCCACTGAGACTTTTATTAGTATATTAGATAATGGCTCACAACTAGATTCTAAGCATTGTAGATGTGCATATTGACTGATATTGGTGGATTGTAATGACAGAAGTATGAATGGCCTTTTATGGTTGAAATGTTCTGAATTGGGCAGTTTTGTCATTATTGGTTCATATGTTTTGTTTCATTGCTTACTGGAAAAATGCTCAAAACATTACATTTAAAACATGCTAACAAGTGGTGCTGTATTATTATACAAGGGACATAATTTAATTAGTATATATTATAATTTAATACAATCAGGAAGGTGAATCAAAGAACTTTTGCATGGTCCTAAAAATGTGTGCAAGGGGCTTATGATCTGAAAACAACCCAATGGTAAACTTAATCTGCCACTGGCCAAATGCATTTTCTTGCGAAAATTGGGTCGCAAGTGGAAAACGTTTATGAAGCCGTGACCTATTTTATATACCAATATATCCGGGGTCATGTAAAATTTTCTGTTGTGAAAATTGGGTCACAAGTGGAAACAATTTTTAAGGATTCCCTGCGGGATGCAAATATGGTTTGATGAGGGGGATGATTTTTCTGAGCTATGATACAGAATCGGAATTGCCTAGACATGGTAAGGTTTCGCTGTGTCTAATAATGGTGGCTGCCAAAAAAGCAATGACTAGAAAATAGAAATTAAAATCTAAACCAGCTATACTGGAAGCAGTGAATATAGTAACAGAGATAAAACAAATGGAATTGAGATTTTTAGAAAAGAGTAGGAGCAAACTACAGAGGAAAAATGGGAATTGTGGGAACAATACATACAAGGGAGGAATGAGGTCTAAAAGCAGCAGGATGTAAATGACCTATGTAATGTTTGAGTGAGTATGATTGGGTGGATTATAAGTGATGTATAATGTTTGCTACTGGGAGTGTATCAGCATGGTTTGTAATGTAAAATGTTTCTAGGATTGTGTCAGTGTGGTTTGTTTTCATTTATATAAATGCATGATTGTCTATGTAGTAAGTGATGGTTTAATAAAGATGATTCTTGTTTAAAAAAAGTCAGGAATTGAATAATTTATGTAATATTGCTTTATTATATGATATATAACAATATATGTCAAGTATAATGTTTGGTAAGTTAATATAGTTTGATTACTTTTATATGAACGTAAATTTGCCTTTGTCACAAGTGATAATTCAGTAAAGGTGTTTGAAAAAAAAAGAAGCCTTGCTTTATAAACAAATATACAATTATAAACAAACTTTATAAACGTACTTTAAGCATATGGCCCCATCTATGGAGTTATTCAAGTTTTGCATTAGTTAGAAGGGATTTGAGATTCCTGTGGCATTAGTAACCTGTTTAGTACTATTATTATTTTACATGACTTCTGGTTACAGATGAATGCATTTGGATGAGTCTAAGCAGTGCATATTTTACTTCCTACCTACACATTGATGTTTCCTGGGGGTGTATGTATACTTAATACTGTCAGCATTACAGTTTAAGTTTGACTTCTATTCAATGAAGCTGTCTGAAAGTTTAACTTAAGCTCATGTATTTATATATTTTATCACACAGTGCTGCCTACTTACACTTTACATTTTCTGTTATTAACCTAAACTTGAATAAACAAGACATGACCTGTGCTACAGGAAAGGGGCAGGGGGCTACCTAGTAACAATATACCTATGCCTACTTGTCAGTTTTGTTAGCTTAATCAAATGTAATTTATGAAAGGTATTTTGATAATATTGATTAATGCTACTGCTTTGTCATGATGTGTGCACCCTTTTCTTTTTTTATCCCTTTAGTATGTCACTGCAGGATGTTGAGGTGGTTATAAGCTGCTCCTGTGAATAGGTTATGTCTGCCCCAAAAAATATACTTTACAGTATTATGATTGTTGGCCCCGCAATGCCTTGTTATGCTTATTCTGTGTATGTTTTCCTTTTTGAGTACTCCTTCCAGATTTCTCTTACAGAAGATAGTAAGTAAAACTCTGTAGACAAAGGGAATGGCTAGAAAGCCCAATATAAGTTCTGCCTTCCAGCTTTAATCTTCACTCTGATATCTAACTTCCCACTCTATCCCGAGACACACATTCATTCCCTTAAAGGAAAGAGCCCTACAGACCATTTTTCCTTACGTTCTGAGTCAAGAGCCAGGAGCAGTGCTGTCATCTGCTCTGGGGATCAGGATTTTATGCTTTAATCCTAGTATTCCTGGCACATGTCTGACTTCCCCATTATGTTTGCATCTGAGGTCACAAACATAATTCCACACATACTGTCCTTGGCTGGTAGTGTACAGTATACATACTTGGTCCTAAACATGTTGTCCTGGGTTTGTAGTGCAATGTGCCAGTAAAGCAAATGCAGTTGTCATGGTCACTCCACCCTTAACCAGCTGTGGCTGCTGACCTCCAAGGTGGGTTAGCTGACATTAGCTGCTTTACTCCTTCCTCCCTTTGCTAGCTCCTTCAGTACCTGAGCTGTTAATAAAACTCACTCCGACTGGGACATAGTCAAGGCTTTAACCTTTCAAACCCCAGAGCTGTATGCTCCCGTCATCATAGGTTATTTGGTTTATACTACTTAGTAACTAGTGCTTTTATGTTAAAAAGGTAAGCAAGCTTCTGGCCTCTTGGAGGATTCTCCTTTCCACATTTTCATTTTTGTCTCTTATCTGAGATATGTCCCCAAAAGACTCAGACTTCAGTGTTATCGGGATTTCCTGCATTGTTTACATTGCATATAATAGCAGTTACACTGATGATGAATGACAGAATTACAGGATGACAAGGTACGGGATTTTTACTGTTTGCTACCTTAGGATGTACTTGACGAAATATAACAATGTTTGATGTTTGGTGGCAGGTTTCAGGGAAAGGCGCATTTTAATATGTTTTCAGTATAATATTACGATATGTCAGTTTTTGCCTTCAGATTGCCTGTTAGATTGCAGATGTATAAAATTTAACATATTTTCCATAAGGATGGAGAAAGGTCACAGATGGCTCAAGGCTAAGAAAAATGGCTAGATGACTACCCTTGTCAAGCTAGATGACTATTAAATTAGTCTCCTGAAATGTCAATTGACTAAATATTCTAATTAGAAGAGCCCGATGCTTTATTTTCACTTGACAAACCCAGATATAATATGCCTAAGAGATACACCTATGCTGTAACAAAACATTTGAAGCCCTCATGTATGAAATATAAAACAACAGTTTCATCACTGATTTCTCCTTGATTTAGAGTAATGTTTGTATTAGAATTCCCTGTAAGGTCGTTATAGGATTTACTGCAGCTGGGGGAAGCAATCTGTCACTATCACTTATGTGCATTTTCATCCTGAATGTACTTTCTCAAATCAATGGTGTTAGTAAAATCCTTCTATTTATGAATAAAGATCAGATAATAATTACAAAAGAGTTTAAATTAATTTCTTCCACTGTAAAGTCATCTGAAAGTTTGGAATCTTCAAAATGTTGACAGCAAAGTATTGGAAATCATTTGTGAATCCCTGTGGTTACTAAACTTAGGCATAGAACACTTGCTCACTCATGAGTTATCCTGACACCATTCTGTGGCCCCTGATGGACTAAAAATAATGCCTCCTTTGTCCTGATTAACACTGATGCTGTGATAGAAGTCATCTTTTCTGATATTTTTGGATCATGCCTTTCTAACATGGCGGTTTGAGATTCACCCTAACAAGCACTTATGGCAGTCATATTCAGTGCCTTTCATACTTCATTTCCTGATTTCCAAACATAATTTGAGAAAAAAAAGTGTCCTTCTTTGAGAAGACTCAAGATAAAGACATTTCTGCCTTTCATCTACTTTGGATGCTTTTGGGTGTTACCTCTGTTCTATGCTTCTCCTTGGATGTACTCTTTATAGAGATTATCAGCTAGTATTCTCATATCAAATGAATGTTGTCCCAAGTATTAGGCTGTGTAGACAACATTCATAAAACAAACCTATGGGTTGCTGCTCTTCTAAAAGCCACAGCACAACACAATTTGTGTTGTAAAATTGCAGCTGGCTCTGAAAGGTTATTATGCTAATGGTATTCAAGAGGATGTAAGAGGCAGTAAGCATTACTTAGTGGAGTGGAGCTAAACTCAGATAATTTAAAGTTCCATACCTCAGACCCAAAGCTCTCAACCTCTTAGCACAAAATAATCTGGACAAAGCCAAAAATAATGGGAGACAAAGCCCCAAAAATAAGGACAATATTTTAAATACTGCTTTTATAAACTTAGAAAGTTGCTAGAATGAAAGGTTTTGCATTACTGTGCATTTTCTGAAGGATATTAAGTCTGGAATTCAAATGCTTGTCTGTTTTTAGTGGTCAGTCCTCAATGATTTGCCACAAAAATCAAGAAAATCACAAATGTTACAAGAAACAGACTCAAAATGAGGCAAAAATGTGGGCAGTCTGTGAAAATCTTGACAGTTGAGAGATATGCTCAGACTACTTAGACTTGCTGAAGGATAATGTGTAACTATTACAAACATCAGCCTGAAGAACTTGTCAAGTTCCTACAGTGTCTGAGTACCACTGCTTTGGGAGCTTTGACTAGACAGACAATAAGGCTTCCATGCTACTATGTGTCTGGAATTGTGTCCCTAGAATTACTTAGTAAGCCTAGTATGAATAAAATACAATCACAATGCCTTACAATCTTATCTCTATTGTGCCATAATAAAATCTATTGGGGGTTAGGTATATCAGACTTTAATAGTGTTCTTTGCTGAATCAGTATCCTTCTCCATAACAACTTTGTAAATGCATTTTGTTCTTTGCATACCTCTCAACCTCTTAGAGCAAGAAATCTGTACAAAGCCATAAAAAATGGTGGAGCAAAGGGTCAAAGGTAGGAACAGTTTTTTTTAAATATTGCTCTTACAAACTTAGAAAGTTGATAGAATAACAAGTTTTACATTAGCATGAATTTTCTGTAGGGTATGCAGTCTGAAACTTAAATGTCTGTCATTATTTTCTGATTTCAACCCTCAATGATTTACCTATGACTTGACAGAAAAACACAATTTTATGAGAAACAGACCAAAATATGAGGCAAAATGTGGACATTCTGTGAAAATCTGTACAGTTGAGAGGTATGGTCTGTGATTTACTCAAGACCCACTTCCAGATGTCTTTCATTGACTTGAATATCTTCTTCTGAAGCACCATACCTTCAAAGAAATTAATAATATCTCAGCTATACCATATGTGGGGCCAGCTCTCTGACTTCTTCCTCCTTTAGAAGACCCCTTGCATATCTCTATCTAGGGCAGTGTGACATATAGGTTCATAGGTTCATAGGGGTGTACTAGGCTAATGGCCCTGGAGCCTTTACAAGCCTACTCCATAGAAGTGCCCTGGCATCATGCTGCCCAATGTTAGTTCCCAGTGCCTCTCTCAAGTAGAGCCACTGTAGTTATCCCCAGGGTGAACTTTCTATTTCCCATCTACTCATCAAGATTTCTCTTGAAGAGGGCCAGTGAGGTGCTCTGCTTGATATGTATGGGAGGTCTATTCCAGAGCATGGGCAGTCTCTGGGTTTTGAACCAGTCCCTCCAGCATGTTCTGTTGATTGTGGTAATGAGATAGAGATCTCTGGAGCATGTGGCGTGGAGGAATTTGGATTTATTTAGATGTAACATTTCTAACAGAGCTGGGTCAGACATGGCTTTGTAAGTCAAGCAGAGATCGCCTCTTAGTAGACGATATGAGACAGAGAATAGCTGGAGTTTTTTGAGTCTGTCCATGTAGGATATGTGTTTAAGGCCTTGGATCCTCTTCATGGGGTACTTTTGTGGCCTATCCAGCTGTTACATGTGTCTAGTGAGGTACATGCCAAATGAGGCATTATACTCGATGATTGGCTTAATGATGGAAGTCTAGAGAGAGATGATGACCTCTTTCTTCCTGGATGCAAATCCCTTGGTAATGAGATGTGCAAATAGAAGGACTTTCTGACCACTGTGACAATGTGGCAGTTGAAGGAGAGGTTGCTGTCGACCTGGGTCCCCAGATCTCTTATAACGCCTTCAGTGTTCAGTGGGCTCCTATCAATGTGGTTTTTCCCAAAAGGGTTGATGACAAATTTTTGGCATTAAGCTTAAGGCCATGGTTTCGACACCAGTTATTGGTCTCAGTGAGGCCTTTCTTTAGTTTGTCTACATCACTTGGGGAGTTAATGAAGGCTCCCAGCTTGCAGTCATTTGCAAACTTGGTCAGCCAGAGTTCCTCAGTGTTGGCCTGGACTTCTGAGAAGTAGATGCCAAACAGGAGAGGACCCAGTACCGATCCCTGTGGGACTCCACTCATGATTGGTTGGCAGTCTGACTTGAAATCTACTACTTTCACACTGTGGGTTCTATCTGTGAGTCAATTTGCAACCCACTTAGTGATATAGGGGTTGATGCCTAGTTTGGTGAGTCTATCAATAATTCCTGGGTGGGAAGTGGTATCAAAGGCCTTGGCCAGATCAAGGTAGGCTGTATGAACTGCCTTGCCCTCATCCACAGCTCTGGTGACTTACTCAAAGAAGTCAACCAGATTGAGCAGTCATGATCTACCTCTCACAAATCCAAATTGCATGGGATCTTGAGTTTGGAGATTCCCTATATCCTTGTTAATTAGGTCCATGATGATGTGCTCCATATTCTTACATATCAGACTCATCAAGCTAACGGGGCGATAATTCCCAGGGTCTGTAGTTGCTCCCCCTTTATGGAGAGGGATGACTGTAGCAGTGCACCATTTGGTAGGAACAAAGCCTGAGGTGAAGCTGTGATTGAACAGGGCACACAGATGTGGTGCCAGTTCACTTTGTAGTTCATGTAAAACACATCCAGGGATATTGTCAGGTCCCATGGAAGCTGTATTCTTGGCCTTGGACAATGCAGCTTTAACCTGTGCTGCAGTAATGCTGGGTGCCTGGCATTCCTCCGGTATTGTGATTGGTCCTTTGAGAGGAAGAGAGGGGTAAAGTTGGCACTGAATTTGTTGGCAAGTATGTTGGCAATATCTGTTGGCTCAGTATAGGAAGTACCATTGTGCAGTAACTCAGAGCAAACCTGGGTATTGCCATAGATATTCTTGTTATAACTATAGAAGGCTTTGTGGTTGTTTTTAATGTCTGCTGCAATTCTGCCTTCATAGCTGGTTTTAGAGGTTTTGCTGAGGGATCTTAACTTTTTGTTAAGGTTAATAAGAGAGAATTTCCAGTCTTGGGACTTCATTTTTTCTGCAACAGTTTCTTCCTTCTGTTGTACAGTTTATTAATGGCAGGGGACCACCAGATTGGCTTCCTATTTTTTGGAGGAGAGCGTCTTGGTTCTGTTGGGTATGGCATCTTCCATGCATTTATGTATGTGTTCGTACAGTGCATTGGTGTATGATTTGGCAGTCATGCATCTATTTTCCATTGACATGGGTGCCATGAAGTTAGCCACCTATGTTTTTAGGAGCCCAAAGTCAGCTTTGGACATGTTTTTCATGATGGTTACCTTTGCAGCGGGGTGGGGGGGGGGGTTGAGATGTGGATTTCCATGGCGATTAGTTTGTGGTCAGACCTAACCAGGGAGGAAGTGACTGTTGGTGTAGAGCAACGGTGCCCATGTTATTAATAACCAGATCAAGGATGTTGCTTCTTCTAGTGGTGGAAAGAATGAGCTGGTCCAGGGCATTGGAATTGATGAATTCCAGGAAGTGTTGGACCAGTGTATTGCTACATGAGTAGTTTTCCCAGTTGTTGGAGGGGTAGTTGAAGTCACCTAGTATGAGAGTATTGGGTAGGATCCTAATAGTTTCCAGGGTGCTTAGGAATGTGGAGTGAGAGTCTTGAGACATGGTTGGGGACCTATAGCAGACTGCAACCTGAATCTCCATCTTACCCAATGTTAGTTGTACCTGAAGTATCTCAGATACGTTATGTTGGGCTATTAGTCTGGAGGTGTGCATATCTCTATGAATATGGAGACACTGCTGCCATTGGAGCTTTGGTCCATGTTCTGGGTTTAAAAGGTGTGGAATGAGTTATAGCCTGGTAGGGCAGGGGTGCTTTCTGCTGCTTTAAGCCAGGTCTCCATTACAGCACAAGTGTCGATGTTCTCTATTTTGATGAGTGCTTCGAGCAAGTACATCTTGAGATTTGACTTCTAGCATTGAGCAGCATGACCCCCAGATTGCATTTATTTATAGCTATTATGGTGGTAATTTGGTCTTTGGAACATCACTTAAAAAAGGCATTATAGGGGTGGCAAGAGCCTTAGCCAGTATCCAGAAACCCAGGGATGACAGATGCAGGCCATCTCTGGCAAAGCATCAAGGTCTGTCAATCATGTCATCCCAAGCAGACAGATACTGGATTCCCTTAGAATGACTCCAGAAACTAAGCCAATTGTTGAAGTCAATCATTTTCTGCTTGTACTGCAGTATCATTCTGGGCAACTGTAGGATGCTGCTCAAGGCTAAGGTCATACCTGCCTGGGCCACGTAATCCATGAGCTCCTCCATGTCTCTTTTCATGTAGTCCAGGGAGGTGCATCTCAGGTCATTCACACCCACATGGACAGTGACAGAATCATACTTATACTTGTTCTGGAGTGACCTTAGTGCACATGTTATGTGATGAATTCTGGCACCTGATAGACAGCTGGCTGTTACCTTCTTCTTATTCAACCTAGTGAGTGGGACATCAGTGTGCCTCACTATCGTGTCACCTATGATTGGTGTATTGGGCAAGTTGTTATGCCTTAGGGGCTTAGGTTGAGGGGCACACTGTGTAGGTGAGCTATGTGTCTTGTGGTTTGTGCTGTGTTGTGGTGGTTGAGTGCATTTCTGCCTTGGAGGTTTCTGCTGCTTGAGTAGATTTCTATTAAGAGCCTCTGCGAAGGTGGGGTGTGTGGTTTGTGTTTTTATGTGAGAGCTCTGATGGTGGGTGTTCTGGAGGGCTATGCATTGCATGTGGTGTGGTGCAGGTGTTGACCTTCTCCTCCTGACCAGCTATTCCAGTCTTGGCTTGAGAGGGCATGGCTTCCAATTTGGGTATATAAGAGCATCTCTCACAAGTGTTGGGAGGCAAGAGGACAGAGCTGTCTGTGTACATGAGGCAGTTGCTACACTGCTTCAGAAAGCCCAAGTTCACCAAGCTAATAGGATAAAGCACAGACAACTGACTTTTGGACATGCTAGGAGAGATGGTCATATTTACTAAGTACTAGAGCTGTATGCCAACTGTAACTTGATTCATAGGGTTAAAGGCCCATCTCCAGATTTTTTCCTGTAAATGAAAGCCTCATTTTGCAGTAACGCTATATTCAAATTGCATACAGAAGATGGAGACTAGATGGCTAATAATACACATTTATTCTTCAAGCTGTAAGCTCTTTGTAGATACAGTTTGCAGGGGTCAACAAGACTGACTTGTTCTTGTGTACTGACAACACAAGGTTAGAGGTTTACCTAAGACAGATTCCCATGAGATATTCAAGCCAATTACAGAACAGTGCATAAGTCATATCCTTATGTTTGTATGAGAACTCAAAGCATAAAGATAAGGCCTGTCTGTAGGTATACTAACTGTAGCATTTATATGTGACAAAGAATTACTCGATAAGAATTTATTTGCAATGTTAATAATTCTCAAATCTCTCTCACCTGAGTGAGGTAGACTGGTGCATGGTTTCAAAAAACAGTTGTACTATGATCTACCTTGTGTCTTTTCTTTAGTTTAATCCACTCTACTGAACACCGAACTGAAAAAAGCCATAGGAACCAAGCCAATGACCACACTCGGAAAAAAATTCATAATAAAACTGATATTAAATATTGAAATTTTATGTGTTCATGTTTATTTTGTATTTTTGTTTAGAACTTCTAATGCAGTATTTCTCATTTTATTGTAGATATTCATTTGGGTATATCATTATAGAAATTACATAATTTCCCGTAATTAATTATTTAATGAAGGGGTAGGTGATTGTTCATTGTTTCTGATGAAGTTCACATTATTAAAGTGGATGAAAGTGCTAAGTGTATTTGTCCGAGTGTGGTCATTGGCTTGGTTCCTACGGCTTTTCTTTAGTTTAATAGCTAGAGAAAAATTACATAAAAACAAACAAAAATGTTTATAGCATATTTGGTGCATACAGCATTTTTTCTTTTACTATTAATGAGAGAATATTTCACTGGGACAAGCAAAAGAAGTGAATGTATTTTCATAAATACAGATTAATTGACTACCTCTCAAAATACTAATTTGTTTCCCTTTAGATTCTTTAGGAGTTAAAAAAAGAAAAGAATGAAAATAATTAACATAAACTGATGTGCTGAGCTTATAGGCAAGACTGAAAAAAAGGAACATTGTATACACTTGTCAAAGGAAAAAGTATACTTTAAAAATGACCAAAACACAGTAGGTTCAGGTTAAGGCACTTTAATCTTGCAGCAAGGAGACAAAAACGTGCTAATACAGAGTTTGTCTAACCAGAAACAGGAAATACTTCCATTTTTATACATTCTTAAACTGGTTATGTCCTACCAAGCTGACGTAACAGATTACCACCTTTTTCATCATCATCTGCTGACCATCTTTCCCATGAATTTCTGTTGATTTATCAATTTTTATGTGAAACGTCCTGAGGAAAACAACATGGCCTTGATTACTCCCAGTTAGATACATGTTATGTTACCATTCAAGGTACTATGGCTAATTCAAGCACAATGCTAGCAGTTCATTTCTCTAATAATCCTTTGTCTACTTTATCTCTAAGTTACTGCAGCTGCACATGTTCCCATCCTTCGAACAGAGCTGATTGTCTAAAATCATTACATTTACAGAATATAGTATTGTTCATTCATTCGTTCCTGACCTAGCGGATAAGCACCTGCTTCTCAAGTACATTTCCAAAAGGCATAAACATGAATATTGCTGTGTTAGCAGTTACTAGGTCAGAGGGCAACTTGCAAGTTTCAGAAAGCATACTGCAGTTTTCAAAAAGCATCTTTTTCAGTCTCATATGAAACTCAATTTGTATAAAATATAGTGCATGAAAAATAGAATGAAAAGCATATTAAAATACTTGATTATTAATTGGCTTTAAGCATACACACATTAATACATATTTTTCTAACAACACTACTTGGGAATTCATGAAGTACTCCACAACTAGTGTTAAGGTCTGTAGTAAAAAGGTCCTGTTTCTGTGATACGGTGTTTTGTGATTCAAAGACTCATTAGCCTCAATGAGGACAGACTTCATTATTGCCTAATTTGCTTGTCTCTGAATCACCATTAACTACCAGTTGTGCAGATAAGTACTTTCCTGAGGTAATTAATAATGGAGGCCGCATTGTCTTACCTCATGCACCTCCTTCATTTATGCTCCCACACATAATGCATACATTCAGCGCACACACCACGTACCCCATACCTGTCCTTGTGCTGTGAGAAAATGTCTGATGGCTCCTTTTTCCTGCCCTCATAAATCACAACTAATTTCATTCAGTCACTAATGTCAGACATTATAGATTTGCACTTCATATCCTTTAGTAAATCTATTGTAGTGCAAAAGCTGTTATTACAGTGACTTTCTAAGTTTGTAGGAAGTAAAAATTAAAATCCACCCTTGACATGTCTACCATTACTTTTGGCTTCTGTCTTGATCTGTTTTCCTACCAGGTTGAGAGTTATGCCTAATGTTTCCTGCCCCTCTGCCTCATAAGTTCCAAACTGCTACAGGCATTGAATAATGCCCAAGATCTTCTATATACGTAATAAAACACCCTGCTGCACTTACAGTGCTGTGCTAGCAGATAATGATGAGGTGTAATGTGGTAACGGTGCAGGGTTTGAATCACACCCCCTCCCTTTTTAAAATCTTATTTTATTCATAACATGCATGCCTTATGTCTACTGGTAGCACAGACAACTAGTAACCTCATTATGAGAGTACAAGGTTAGAGTCCCTTTTAGTGTCTTCAAGGTACTCTGCCTATAGTATTTCTGATGTCTTTTGGTTCACCACACCAACTTTTTTTTTAACTAAAGTATCTCTCATGTCTAGAGTTACCTTCCTCCAATCCATGTTGTTTTTATGTACTGCTAAGACGGTGGTTCCAGGAATTATTCCATGTTGCCTGGTATCATCCCTCTTGACCTGCATTACATGTGTATACCATTAAGACACATATCAAAAGAATAATTCCTGGTGCATAGTTTTCCCCTGACCCACATTATATATATAAGTGCTCTTAAGGCATATAGCTAAAGAGTTATATCTGGTATCTAGAGTCTCCCATATCCCTTGTGCCATTAAGGCATGTAACTAAAGAGTAATATCTGTTGTCTAGTGATCCCTCCCCCCAAGCTATGCTATATGTAAATGCCATTAAGTCAATGAGTTCTCCTTGATGTCTAATATTCTCCCCAACTCTATTCTGTTTACATGCTGTTTAGGCAGGAGATGCAAAAGTTCTCCCTGGAGGATGGTGTTTCCCATCCCAATCCCCATGATGTTTATGTGCCGTTAAGGCAAGAAATGTAAGGGTTCTCCTGGTGCTTAGTGTTTCCACCCCTAATCCCCATTATGTTTAAGTGCCATTAAGGCATGACGATAAGGTTATCCCTGGTGGCTTTTTTCCCCTCACTCCATTTATTTAGTGTCCCTCTGACCCAATTTTGCAGGAGTTGCTCATTAGTCTATGGGTGTGCAGGCATTACAGACCCACTCCCCTGTCCATACCACCCACACATTCACACATGCATCACACACACACACACACACACACACACACACACACACACACACACATGCACACACACACACACACACACACACACACACACACACACACACACACACACACACACACACACACACACACACACACACACACACACACACACACACACACACACACACACTACCTGACCAGTAAACTCCCTAGCACTTACCTCTATTCAGATGGATGAACACAGCCTTTTGTCTGTGCTCATCACTGTCAGTGTCCAGGTGTGGTCATACTAATCTACTCAGCAGACCGATTCCCTGAATAGCTTGTCTATATAAATGCCTTACTGCAGGCAGTTTTGGGGGAGAGCACATGGCTAATTTGCATGTGTCTCTGCCCTGGAATGCCTCATTAGCATTTGGCATGGCCATGGAGACAGCCCACTGTAGTACTGCATGTCTTTCTACGAAAGTACCATGGTACGGCTGTCTCTGAATTTGTATTGTTTAACGCAAGATGTACACTTGTGGTGACCTTTCTGAATTCAGACCTTGTAGTATACAGCACTCTGTGATTTGGTGTTTAAAACATGCATATTTAGTACTTAGCTCCTACAAATTGGCATATAAATCTTCTGCTAAGAGTGTCATTTTGGGTGTAAGACATCACCAGGAAGAGTAGTGATCCTATCTGAAATGACAAGGAGACTAATAGGATAAACTGCAACTTTTTAGGACTAGAAGTTACTGCTAGGTATAGGGAAGCCTCGACTAGCCTGATCAGATTACTGTGATCATGACCATCTCCATGATAAGCAGCTAAAAACTGATGATAATGTTGAGGAAGGGTGTGAAAACCGTGATGAGGTTTATTTTATTTTTAGTTTGGCACTGACAGAATGAGCATCATTCAGTACTTCAAAGTATTCAAAGTAACAATGACATACAAGAATGTTGAAGTCCCATGCAAAAAAAAAAAAAAAAAACACTACATGCATAAAAGGTGAATTCTTGGTTATATATTAAGTTTATCTGCAGCTCCCTGTTTTAATTCTGAGACCTATAATTCCAAATTCTGGAATTACGAAAAAAAAATGAGAACAGAAAATGTTGACAATTGTTGCTCCAATTTAAAATTGCTTTTTGCAGGGGCAAGCCCCCTTACACACTCACATGTGGGGGCTGCACCTCAACCCTTTGCTTCTTATACATACTAATTCCAAGTTCACCATTCCTTGTTGAAAAGGGAATAATAAGCTGAGAGACAGATATCTCAGAATTAATGCACGTTATGTCACCATTTCACACATTGAGCCATGCTCTTTCTGGGACTTGAACTTAATGAGTTTCAGAATTTAAAACTGCTACCTCTTTTATGCTAACAGAACAGATAGCTGTCTTAAGACATAGCAATAGTTTGGGAAGTACCTACCTCCCATCCTAGGACACAAAATAACTAGGTATTTATAATCTTTTAAAAAATATACAGAACAGAAAATGGGCACCGGCCAGTAGTCTGAGACCACAGTGGTCTCTTTGCTGCTGTGCACCTTTTGTGGAACAGAATAAAAGTTCATTTGTTTATTATAGCAGGAAGAATCGTTCTTGAAAAATCCATATGGCATAGCCGCCATCCTCAGATGATGTGGATTAGTTGTGAAAGTAGAACATTAAAACCAGCTTGTGAAGAATAAGAAGATAATGCTTTGCTTTGCAGTGTTTCCCCACTCACAGTTTGGCTATTATAGTCTCCCATAGTACTGTTGCAAAGTGTAACACACCTTGTCCTTTACTCATCATATGGCACATATGAATTGCATGAGCTGTAACTGCAGTGAGTGCTTGACATTATCTTGGAGAAGTTCAGCTGCTGCTCTCTCTATCATCATTAGATTCATGCCAACTCACTATAATTTAATTGCATTATGACCTATACCAGAAAACTGTCATTTTGTTCAGCATGCTCTCGTAAAGCTACCCCTTCTGTGCCAAATGACTCAATCATCATGTAAATCTAAATCTTTCACAGTGACGGATTTACACACATCTGGTAATCCT
Source organism: Protopterus annectens (assembly GCF_019279795.1). Taxonomy (NCBI): domain Eukaryota; kingdom Metazoa; phylum Chordata; order Ceratodontiformes; family Protopteridae; genus Protopterus; species Protopterus annectens. The sequence goes on from NC_056727.1 coordinate 873,371,573, forward strand.
TACATAGAACAAGCAAGATAAACCATAACAGCAAGAAAAGGAGGACGCAAATAATCAAATGGATGTTCATATAAAGAGAATGCAGTAGAAATCTGAGACTACATCTAAGAACAAGCAGGACTTTACAATCCAGTGGCATTTTCAGCAGGGATGTATGAAGATATCATTTGCTAATGAAAGACCATAATGATTATGTGACATCCTAATGATTTTGTTGTCTGCTAAAATGCTATACTAAGTTAAAACTGTTGAGCTAAAAGAGAGTTCATATTTATTTCAGAACTTTTAAACCAATCTTGCTTGGTAATTACTAGCACTATTTTTCCAATTTTTTCTATCACGTTGTTGTTCTGTGTTCTTTGAGTCATTAATGACATTATTAACCTGTCAAACAGTGATAGTAAAAGCATTCCCGAGACACCAACTAACTGTTGTACAGACACTAGGAAAATGCATCACAGACTCTAAGGTTTAAAGGTCAAAAAGAAAAAGAAAACTTGGTTAGAAAAAAATATAAAGTATTTACAGCAGTAGTCGATGTTATGTACCCTGTTACCTTAGAAGTGCCAGGGGTCTCTTTCCATTTCAGAAAGCTGCATTACTTTCAAGTGAGACTGTAATAGCTTTTTTGATTAGACAGGAAAGCAAATAAAAAAACACTCATGCTATAATAATAAAATGGTTAGTTTGCAACCACCTCAAGTAGGGCATGTAAAAGCATTGCTTATTATTAAACTGAGTATAATTTGCCTATACTGTCGTGGGATTAGGTTGCTAATTAGAAGTAATGCACTTTCATTTAACTAAGATGAAGCTCTTGAGAAAGATAAAGCCTGTTTCACTTAGCATACTCCCTATAACTCTATTAATGGCACAGTATGATACATAGTCAGACTGCCTCTTGTTTATCCCTTCTTTTTAATGTAGTAACATGTTCTAATCTGAGTATTGAGTCATATCCATACTTGTCAGTCAGTAAAATATGCGTATTCTCACTAATACAGTGCATTTTTGTTTAAGGACTGCATGTAGCCTGCTCTAAATATTTAAAGACAATCTCACATATCCTTATATGATAAACAATTCATTATTAAAATTCCACTGTTTAGTCCTTTCATAATTTAAATGTCCTGGCTATAGATTTGATTATATCCAGCAACAGAGCTTTTTTTAGAATAAACTTAAAATATCTAACTTTAATATATAAATACGATAACAAAGAAATGATAATGTCAACACCTGATGTCTATTGATTAGTTGGAGACACATTAGTTCATGATGAATGACTAATCTAATTCTAAAAGTTTAAGTAGCTGTTTTGTAAAACCTTTGCTGGCTAGTACAAGGTACAACATCACCACTACATTTCAGATTTTATGTGTCAGTGAAACAGCAGTGTATTCCTTTTTTTCTGTGTTTGGCATTTAAACCTACATGATCAAATGTCCTTTTAGACCCTGTGCACCTTTCATTTGTTTTTGTCTAACGGTATTTATTTTAATGCTGGGTTGATGTATGTTTTCAGATATTTGAACTCTTCATATTTTCTTATAAAACTTAATTTGTGTAAGATGTTCTGAATATTAAAGAATGGTAGCAAAAGAATTGATATAAAATGAATCCTGCTATGTAATGTTGGGAAATGATTGTTCAAAATCTACTGATCCATCTAGCTATCTGCACATATCAAAAGCAAATTTTTACAGGAAGCAAACCCCCTAAACCACCACCATGCACAGTGGGGGACAAGTTTCAACATCCCCAAAAGTTTACATGGGTATAACAGCTCCACAGTTACATACAACTGGAGAAAGGAGAATCTCCTCAAATCAGGGTATGGAAATCACAGACAAATACTTCTTTTGTTCTAACACAACTGAGCAAATAATTTTCAACAGACTGATCCTCAAAGAAGCAAAGAACAGTCTGTAAAACTAATTTTATATTGTTCTATTTCATATTAAAAAGTAAGGCTTTATTTAAAATTTACAACAATGTATAGGTTTCTATCTCACTGTTAAAAGGTTTAATTTACTTCGTCATAGCAAAAAACACATTTTATTTGCTATTTATGGCAAATAAAATGTAGTTCAGTACTTTGATCTCATGTTACCCAATGTTATAAAAAAAGAAGAAACAACCATTTCCAATTGGTGTCAATTATCCTAATAAGCATCTTATGTAATTAAAAAAACAGTGGTGATTGTACCTTGGATGTATACAGTTTTAGAATGAGAAGAGATCTTACATCACAAGTATATTTATATATATATATATATATATATATATATATATATATATATAAAATCACAGTAAAGACCCTCACCTGGATATAAACTGCATCCACCCATCCATCCATCCATCCATCCATCCATCCATCCATCCATCCATCCATCCATCTATCCACCCACAACCCCTTTATTTTCATTTTTGCACATGAACATATAGATTTAAATGAATCAAGCAGCAGATAAAACAACATATTGATGCTTTTTTAAAATATTTTGACCTTACTACCTGAGATCAGCCTCTCCCAGCCTGTTGGCCCATTTGTTTCTCTTCACCACTGAGAGGGTCGACTGGGAGAGGCACTCATTAAGGCAACCATCAGGTGTGGTAGAAGCTTTCTTTAAACCCTACCTACTACACTCTCCCAGTTACAGCCTATGGATTTGGTATGCGGTTATTGTCAGCATAGTAATGCCCTTCACTTCTACAAGGACCTGGTATAAGCAGGATATTCCCAAACAAGAAGCACCATGTGACAAGTCCCTCAATTTCACTAGAGAAATTCTGCCCAACATGCTTGTGGCTTACAAAATACACATTCCCTCTCACCAAGGGTGGACTCTCCCATCCTCTCCTGGTTGTACCCTCAAAAACTCAAGCCACAAATGAAACTCATGTCACCTAGGTCATGGCTAACAAATGAAACTCGTGTCACCTGGGTCATGGCTAGGGCTCTATCACTCTATATCACCCTCTCATGTTCACATATCGATTCCATGATAATCATACTTGTGTTATATGTTAAATGCATTATAGTGTTCTTATTTATGATTACTATAATTTCTTCATTTCTTGATTCTTTCCAGTAGTGGAAAAGACTAACAGTAAAATTTCATTTTTATTAAGGAAAGATCTTCTAATCTCTTAATCTATAGGTAATTATAGATAACATAATGATAAATCATAAATGCTATGCAACACAAGTGCATATTAAAAACTGTACAATAACCCAGCTTAGCCATATATATTGAGAAGGAGTTATGCCCCATCCTGACTATCTGAGAAAATTAATTGTCACGTTCCGCTTTAATAAACCCCTCAAACACCAAAGACCTTTGACGACCATTATTGTTTAGCATAATAAATGATAAATGCATGAAACTTTATTAAGCATAACACAACTTCAATCCCTTGGAGGAGAAAACATATCCATAAGGGCAGTGTAACCACTTACCCTTGGAATAAACAGCATCCCCCATTTGCTCGCTTATCCTCACACTTACAAGACAGCATTCCACCGCTCACCTTCAACATCTCCTCACCAACCCAAAACCATCAAGTCCAAATAACCTCCACCATCAATCTTTCACTACTTCAAACTCCTTCCACCAATTATCCACCAGAGGGGGAAAAGAGGGGCAAGCATGTCACTCTTCTCCGCACACCAACCCCATAGACTGTTCCCCTTCACACCCTACCTCACTACACAGTCCTTCCAAAAACAACCCCAAATTCAAATGAAATAAATCAAGTCCAAATTCACTAAAGTGAACCCCATCTGCCCTAAACCACAAGGGATCCCTATCATCAAACTCATGTGCCGAGTAATACGTACTCCCATCCCCTTTAACTGTTTTGCTAATGTAAAATTCACATGCCTATGAGCTCTCTCAACTGCAGAAAGCTTCTTGCATCCCTCCAAACTAACTGAGGAATAATCCCTGACCTAATCAGACACACTGATGGATAAAGCATCCTTAAGGGCAAAAAGTCTTCACAAATATGATAAACTACCTGCTGCTTTAGTATCACACCCAAATCATTACCTGCTAGGTGAATCAACAAAATTCAACGCAGCCCCCACTGGCTCTGCAACATCGTACATACCTGAAGTAGCCGGTTCCACTTCAACCCTCTAATACCATGCCAGGTAACCTTCCATCCAAAATGCTGCAAGCTCAAGTCAGTGCCATTGCTCCTAACAGCAGCCTCCCTAGCTGCCTAATACAGGAAACCATAGCCTAAAATGATAATCCTTTTCCATAAAAAAAAAAAAAAATTAACAACAACATAAAAATACCAACCCTTATTTAATATAAGTCAAAAATGCCTTAGAAGACCACCACCCCACCATTTTAATAATTTCAGTCAAACTGCCTCCTTTTGCTAGGTCAGATGCCCTACCCATCCTAAAAGAGTGAGTAGAAAATTTGTCCCCCTCAAGACCCACACTGAAAAGGGCCCTTCTCATGACTAAATTAAGCTGACCCTCCCCATTAATACCCTACCACCTATGGATGTAAAACTAATTCATGTGCCCTACCCTCTCTAGCCACCTGAAATCTCCTTCCCCATGCTACCGGATACATTCATTCTGACCTAACTTCCCCCAAAACTATAGATGCCCCTTTTCCTTCCTGATCAGTTTTCAATGACCTCAACCTAATGTGGACTACCCTTGGCAACATCAGAACATCATCCCACACCAATGATCCCAGCAACTCTGACACCCAAAAAGCTCCACAGTACATCCATACACTCAACGTGCCCCACATCATATATTCCTCTGAACTTCTGCATACTCTGCTTAAACCCTGTAACAACATTCTTAAAATTCCTGCAGTCACTGGCCATCTCCTGTCCCATGTTGGGCCTTCTCCTCTACCCCATCCTTTCAACACTTGCTCAACTGTCCAGGACTTAGTCCAATCCTCCAATTTACCCGACCGAGCAAGCACACCAATTGCTGCCAAAACCACTCTCACTGATCTCACTGCCTTGCCCCATACCCTCAGTGCTTTAAATAACGCAACAATAAATCTTCCAACCACACACATTTCTCTTCTGGTAGTTTCCTCACAAAACAATCAAAATCATGCAACCCCCTACTGTATGCTTTCCTGGTGGGTACTGCCCATGGCTGCTGAACCAACCTGCCGAAACCTGAAAAACTGAAAGCGAGACAGGCTGTCAGCAATCTCATTCTTCAACTCCGGCACATGTGCCCCTGTGAAAGGAAAAATTAATCAACAAACTCTGCAACACTAGCTTATGAAGAACCAACAACAAGTGTGCAGATTTAGCTATCCTAACTTGCAACACTCTCACCACAGCAATATTGTCCAAGTTAAACTCTACCCTCCTACCCCTCAAATGATCCTGCCACACCACTGATGCAGCCCAAATCATCATAAGCTCCAGGAAGGCAACATCCTGCTTCCATTCCTCTGGCCCATGAGGAGGCCATGACACTGAAAATCATTGCTCAACAAAAAACGGTCCCATACCCAAACCCCCAGCTGCATCTGTAAATAACTGTAAATCCCCTTGACCTACCCAGACTGTCTGCCAAAATGTGATCCTGTTAAACTGCTGTAAAAACTGTAACCTCAATGCTAAGTCCTCCTGTGCTAACTTGCTAACCCTTACCCTGTGGTGCTTACTTTTACCTCTTTTCAAAAGAAAAGCTACCACCCTACAAAACATATGTCCAGGATACACTGCCCTGCAAGCAAAATTCAAGAACCCCAACAGCTCCATGACATCTCTCACCCGAACCTTACTCCTAGACCTCATCCATATCAATTTCTCCTGTAGTCTATCTACCTTCTCTCCCAGCAAGCGAAATAAACCTAAACCTGCGTCCACATTCAAACCCAGGAAGTCTAGCACCTTTGCCAGGCCTTCCAGCTTATGCTTAGCCAATGGCACTCCCAACTCCTCTCACATCCCCCAAAACTCGCACATTGCCACCCATGTCCCCTATACCCCATCACCCACTAGCAAGGACTCATCTAGGTAATGTACTGCTCTCTGCCCTTTCACCCTCTGTTACCATATCCAATGTAAGGCTGCACTAAACTTTTCAAAAGTAGAGCAAGCCACTGCACATCCCATCGGCATAGCTGTGTCAAAATAAAAACTATGTCCCCACTACCATGCCAAGTAATGGCCAATCCTCCTCCCAGACTGGCAACAGATGAAAGGCTGACTCAATATCTACCTTCACCAGCCAAGGGTCCTCACATCTTCTAATGATGCAGACCACATCATCCAAAGATGCATACGTCACTCTAACCTCCTCCCCAGGGATGAAATCATTGACAGAGTTGCTTTGCAGATAAGATAAATGATGTATTAAAACTCACCCATTCTGTTCTTGGGAACCATACCCAAAGGTGACACTTTAAACTGAGTAAATGGTGGACTATCGAAGGGGCCCAGCAACCTACCCACCTTACACTCCTTCTCAGTCTTAGCTCCCAGCACATCTTCCTTCCCCAGCACTGACTTCAGATTTTCCCCCACCTTTCTATCACCCACTAAATTAGACTTGATCAAAAATCCCCTCAAAAACCCTCAACCAATTCCCCCACCACTGTCGGCAGCGGATACTGTGCCAGCAGCTCCCACAGGATCTACACCTTAATAGATGAATGGGTCCCCTGGGCACCCCCTCATCACTGAAAGGACCTCCCCTTTCTCCATGAAAATTGGCCCTGCCCCACACCACTTGCAGCCACAAGAGTGGCCCACTCCATCCTCTCTGACCTGGAAAGGATGACTCCTGACCCTCAAATTGACCCTCACCCCTAACACACTGCATCACTGAAAGCGCTCCTATACACTTTGAACAAGCATGGGTGAATCTGCAACCTGTCGAGGAACATCTCTCCGCATTAAAAGTCCAAGATACTCCGACACCCCCTCCTGCAGGCTTACTCAATCTATTTCCCAATCCAAAGCTGTCCATCATAGTGGGCAGCCAGATATCTGGGTGTCTAACCTCCCAGCATATAGATTTGTCAACTGCCTTCCTCTTGCGGAATTTCTGATCATAACCATGCGTTACCTGGCCATATCTTTTGTGCCTCTCATATAATCAGAAAATAGGCCAGGAATGGAAAAGCCAAAGTACTATCTATTTCCACCCACACTGCCATGTAATATATGAAATACAAGACCCAATTTTCCCAAGTCCTCTGCTGAAACTTACCCACACGGCTGTGACCTAATGCCATCAAAGCAGCCAAAAGGTCTTTCCCATTCATCGTCTCAGCTTCCATCAGGTGCTGGACCCCATCAGCTTCAATTAACTCAAACATATCTACATATTCTCCCTTCCAAATCTTCTCCTTCACCATAAGCAAGATGTGAGGAGTCAAAAGGATTGCTGTGCCCTCCTGTCCTAATGCCTGCGTCATCAACCAATCCCCAGTCGTGTCCCAAAGTCTGACCATAACTCCTCCAAACAAGGTTCCATGTCTTCCTCCAGTAATGAGAGAGTATTATCAAGACTCAAATCCTGACCCACTAATATCTGCAGACCTGCACCACTGGCCCCACCTCCACCAACATCCTGCGAGACACTAGGCTGTCCATTAACCCTGCCTTGCAGCCCCACACTCAAACCTGGGTACCTGTACCTCAGCTTCCCCCCTTGGCAGAAACTAACAAATCATTACCTGTCGGAGCTGAAGGTGGTGCCACCGGTGTTGCAATCTCCATTGAGCTCTACTCCACTGTCGGTGTCTGCCCTGCTCACTTGGCTCTGGCTGCTCATGTACTGCTCCCAGTCTGCCATCTCTTCCAAGTCTTGGGACCCTGCATGCTGGTAGCTGCACACTCATTCAGCATCTCATCTTGTGCCACGATACTTGGCCATTTCTGCCTCAATGCCCGTACCTCTGCCATGATTGCTCAGCTCGATACCAGAAATACAAACAGACACTGTAAGTACATGAGGAAGAGAGGAAAAGAAAACACACACATGCACACACACACACACACACACACACACACACACACACACACACACACACACACACACACACACACACACACACACACACACCTTTAAACCACATAGTAATTCCCAGCCAGCCTCCATGACTTAGGGCTCCCTTCACTCAGTACTGTAGCATGTGCTCACAGCCCCAGCCCAGGCCCCAAGAATAGGTAGGAGATCCTCTCAAACTGCTTTACTCCTGCTCTTAAAACCATTGTATACTTTTTTTTCTCAAAAAAAAAAACAAACTCCCCACGCAAGATGCCTAACTGTCTTCCTGCTTTGACTAATCCCAACAGCAGCACTGCAGATCTGGACAAGGTATGCACAGCCACCAGTGACATACCTTGCCCACCTAATTCCCAAACCTTTCTTTATTTAATATTTTTTTTCTCCTAAGCCCTGCATGAAGCCTACCTGCCCCTCATGCCAAGAGCAGTAAGTCCAGCCTAACCCTAACCTCCGACCTTCACCCTTTAACTATTAACTAACGCCACAGGCATTACTGCGCATGAGTGGCCAGCTGTTAACGGCCAGAGGGAAGCCCGCGAAACAATGTGGTGTAACCCCTCTGCCCACTAACCACTAGTGAACAGCAGGGAAATGCAGGGAGTACTAGAGCTAGCTAGCTGCCTCACACTCTCCCCTTGCCTTGACTAACCCTACCTTTCTTTTACTTCATTTTTTAATTCTTTCTTTTTTTTTTGTTTTTTTTTACCCTCTCCCTCCACACAAACCTGTCCCTAGAGCCTGGAGCAGTAAGCCCAGCCTAACTGCAGCCTCCAACCCTCACCCTTTAACTTATCATCTTATTCTTTTTTTATTATTATTACTAATGCCACCAGAGTTATTGCGCATGCATGGCCAGCCGATAACAGCCAGAGAGAAGCCCATGAAAATGATACACTGTCTCCCCTTTGCCCACTACCCACCAATAAAACACCAGGGAAAACAAATTGATTAAATGGGTGATAGCTTAATGCCACACACAGCAGCCATTCCACACTCGCCTCATGCATGCAGGCCATACTAATGCCTCAGACACCACCACAAGCAGAAACCATTCAACCACCAATTAACTCAACACCACTGCAGAAAAAAGGATAATTAACTGCTACTTAACCATACACACACCGAGCAGACCTTCTACACACGCAACCTACACCCACTACATACCACCAGGCGCTAACTATCTGAATCTCTCTCTCTCTTTTTTTTTTTTTTTATTATTTTATTTTATTTTACCCTGCCTATGGTATCACACAGTCCCAAGACTACCCCACAGAAGAAAGATATATATATATATATATATATATATATATATATATATATATATATATATATATATATATATATATATATATATATGTATATATATATCTATCTATATATATATATGTATATATATATATATATATATATATATATATATATATATATATATCTATATATATATATATCTATATATATATATATATATCTATATATAAAGTCCTCCTGCCTACTCATTATAGAGCAGCAAAACTGCACTCACCTTACCGTCTTGTAACCACCCAAGGCCTACCTTACACCCACCTCAGGTCATCTGGGACGTGATCCTGCTTCAACAAGATCACACCAAATGTGACTCCCAACAACCAAATCCCACCTCAGAAACCTTCAAGACCCTCCCCCTGCCTTACCACACTTTGTCCCTTAGTCTCCAGCCTGCTTAATCCTTTCATGCCTATTCCCTTTCCAACTCTGTTAACTACCCACCTTACCTTCCTCTTACCCTTATTCTCCCTGCTTCATCCACCCCTCTCCATTAAAGAAGTCTCGTGACAACTTTTTCTGTTACAAACTTCATGTTTTCAACTGTCTAGTAAAATGTCTTAAAGAAGGATACCATCTCCTAAATGGGGATTTCAACTGTCTGTGACATCCCTGCACTGGCCCAGTAATCAAGGAGCCTCAGTCCTCACCACTAGCACCAGTGAGGGACGTGCACATTGGGAGGATGACAAGTACACACACAGTAAAGTACAATTTCCCTTAAGAGCACACAAAGACCACAGTCAGTCTGGGGCTGGTTTCTCCCGCTTTCTCCAGATCCCCAATAAAACTCCCCACTGGCACAACTATAGAGTTAAGATTTCAGCTGAGTGGTCAAGCCAAAACCCCCAACACCCTCTCTGTCCAACCAGTGCTTCGTGTCCCTGCCCAAGTAGCTGTCACACACACACACTTTGAGATTTGATTTATATACAAACACACAGACACTCCTGGGGAATGTTGGCACAGGTTTACTAGCTATACCCCCTTCTGCCCAAAGTACAAGGAAGAAATTGTTGCCACCAACCACCCTTACTTATCAGCTACTATAAGGCCCTTAGAAAGGGTGACCAATTCTACTGTGTAATGTTACTATTTTCCAAATGGTAAGTGTGACCAAGACGTTAAGGCTATTGGAGTGGCCTATACAGTGTCACCAAATACATATGCAAGTACTCTAAGAGCTTAAATATCTCTAAACAAACCAGCCACAATTAAAATGTTTAAATATATTTAATAATAAATAATGAAAGCACGAGGCAATTCTCAATAACTCAACACAGTGACAACAAAGTTAAGAATCACAGGAAATACTTTAAAACAACATTGTAGCACACTCTCACATAAATAGAGAAAACATCTAAACTAATCTTTACTGTATTCCTATCTATATCTAAGAGATACTATGCCCTAAATGACTTACTTACAGAGCAAGGCAAATGCAGATGAGAAGTGCTGATGAGAGGATGTTTCTAGGTCCAAAGACAAATACAAAATGCACAGACTCACTCTCTGAGATAGTTCTTAAATTACTATCAAACATTTCTGCTGTGTTATCTCAAATTACATCCTTCTTTGTTACCTCTGCCTTCAGTTCTCAGGCTAACAGACACTTAAAATTTAGCACCTCTGTGTCAAAAATACTTATCTCTCAGAAGTTTGCCTGGAACTGGAAGTCGTACAACAGTTAAACACTTTTATCTTTGAAACCTGCAATTATTTCTGTTTCCAGACACTAGAAAGAATTTCAAGCACAGACATTCTGTTTCCTACCTGAGATAAACACCATCATAAACAATTCACTTACTTTCTTAGAGTTTGCAAGTTAACTCTGTATGTTCCAACATTTACTATGATAACACACATTTGCACAGGCATATTGTTTATACACATTTCTGCTCTTTTCCATTAGGGTACTCTGGTTATATTCTTGAAGCTCAGCACATACCATACAGTTTAACATGCACTTCTGGACCAGCAGTTTAATATACACATAACACACAATTTTCTTACAATTGTAAGACAAGCATATAAATCATATTACTATTCACAAATGACATAGAATAATTTATACAATTCCAGATAGCTAGGCTGGCAATGTCACATTTCTATATAAACCATATTAATATTTTCAAGTGACATATAATTATTAACAAAATTCCAGCTAACTGGGCAGGCAGCATTTTGGTTTGTCACACTTCTGTCCCCAATGAGAACTCAAGCTATTTTTTCTAGTAAACTTTGAGAAAAGTTACTTGACAGGATTGACCTATCTGGGAATACCTTACCCTATTATCTGTCTTGAGATTCCAGCTGCCTTGGCATTGCTGACCCCCAGTACTGTGCTGCACTGTCCCATCATATGACTGCAACCCTAGGCTCCACCATATTAATTTGGGATTTTCCTGGCTGGCTCCCTGTAGCCATAAATTCCCCCTCAGACACCTCCTGCCTTGTACTGCAAATACTCAGCACAAGGGCCTCCCTGTCATGGTAAGGTTTCTTCATGTTAACATGGTACAATTTGTGCCCTTGCCTCCTGCCTAGCTATTCTACCATGTAGTTAACATCACTGACCTTCCTTACCACCTTGTAGGGTACCTCCCAGGCTGTTTGCAGCTTGTTCTGTCTGACAGGAATGAGAACCATTACCTGCTGCCCTTCAGCATACTCTCTAGCTTAAGCATTCCTGTCATACCAGACCTTTTTCTGCCATTGAGATTCTGCCATGTTCTCCTGGGCCAAGCCCATGAGTTCCCTAAGCCTTGCCCTGAGGTTTAGGACATATGCCACAACAAACTCCTTGTGGGATTCACACTCACCTTCCCATTCATCTTGAATTAAATCTAGAGGTCCCCCTCACCCTATGCCCATACAGCAATTCAAAGGGTGAAAAACCTGTGGATTCTTGGGGAACCTCTCTGTAAGCAACAACAGATGGGGCAAATATTTGTCCCACTCTCTCTTAAACTGGTCTGCAAATGACCATAGCATAGACTTGAGTGTAGAGTTGAACCTCTCAACAAGACCATTAGTCTGAGGATGGTAGGGAGTGGTGTTTAGATGCTTCACCCCACAGTACTTCCACAAACAAGCCAGCAGGTCTGACATGAAACTGACACCTCTGTCAGTCAGTATTTCGTTTGGAAAACCTACCCTGATGAAAATCTCTAACAAAGCATTTGCCACCTTTTCTGCCTCAATGGAGGAACAGAGCCATTGCTTCATTTTGTCTGGTAGCATAATTTACTTCCACTAGGATATACTTCTTCCCTGTGGAACTTGGGATACTCAGAGGCCCCACAATATCCATAGCTACCCTCTGAAATGGCTCCTCAATCACAGACGAAGACATCAAAGGAGCTTTCACCTTGCCTCCTGCCTTGCCTACCTTTTGGCACTGCTCACAGGTCCTGCAGTACCCTTTTACATCTCTGGAAATGGCAGGCCAATAAAAGTTCTGAATAATACATCTCTTTCTATGTTTTATGCCCATATGACCTGCAAAAGGAATATCATGGGCTATGGCTAAAAGTGTCAGATGGTAAACTCTGGGCACTACCAACTGCTATATTCTCTCACCCTCTATCCCTCCCTCAGGGGCCACTCTCTGTACAGTAACCCTTTGTCCCAGTATACAGATTCTCCTTTCCCCTTGAGAATCAAGTGCCTCACTAGCTACCTCCCTCAGGCCTTGTAATGTACGGTCTGAGAGATGAGCCTGTCTCAACTCTCTCCTTGTAACCCTTCCCAGTTCTCCTTCCACAGGAAGTTTGGTATTCTCAGACAGTGATGCCTCACTGTCAGCCTGGGTACTACTACTCACCTCTTCCCTTGCAGTCACTCTGTCCAAGGGAAGATCAGTACCCATAAGCAGCAGTGGCTCACCTTCACTCTCACTGCTACAGGGTACCTTCCCCCCTGATGTAACCACCTCACCAGTCCTGGCTGCAAGTGTGCAGTCTGGCTGGGTCTCCCCCAGGCTACCAGACTCACATGCTTGTCTCCAAGCTTGATTGCGTATAACTGCATGCACACGTGGTACTGCAGTACCAAAATCATTCCCTATCAGGACATCTGCAGGGTGGTATTTTGGTATCCTTGTTGTCTCAAGACAACCTACTGTTGGCATTTTGTCATTCCCACTTACTGGTGCTCCCACCTTTTGTTCCCCACCTTGTCTCCATAGACATCTATATGCTACATGGCCCCACTGGTTCCATTTAAAACATTTAACCCTAGGTCCTGGATGTGTACCTGGACTAGTGGCTTCCCCTGCTACTGGAGGACTCTGTTGGGGAAGTCTCGGCTACCCACCACGGGTTCCTTTAGACCCATGAGCAGCACTGGGTGTCCCTTTCCTATGCAGGGGTGCCCTGATTTCTAGGTATAGGTCTCCCTTCTTCCCCAACTCATCTACAGTAGCACATTGTCTATCAGCTAACCAGATTTTCACATCTTGAGGCAAAGTATTTAGGGCTTGTTCCCTCACCAAAAGGTCTGCCAGCCTGTCTAAACTGGTGACCTGACATCCACTCACCCACCTATGGAAATAAGTGCTTAGTTCAGCAACATATTCACACACACTTTCATCTGCCTTGCGTCTATGCTCAAGAAACATTTTCCTATAAGTTTCAGGTGTAAACTTAAAAAATTCTAGCAAACAGTTATTTACAACATTATAATTTAAACAGTCAGTATCAGACAGTTTGGTCTGTCAGACCTGCTTTAGTCTCCACCAGGTTCTACCCAACCTATGTCTGTGGTCAATGAGGAGCTCAAGGACACTAGTATGTCATCATTCTGCTGCTTAAGAGTATGCTGTAACCCGCCATCTTGCAACAGCCTTGCTAGCTCCACTATGGCTGCTTTCAGGAGGTGCATGAGTACTTCCAGAAATGTGCAATCTCAGAATTAAATGACACACAGCTTGCATCACACAGCTCACTATGGTTATGTAGAAGAAATAAATTTAGGCTGTGCCTTCTGTCCATCTGTTTGTCTGGATTTAGTCATTTATGTCTTATTTAAGATAAAGACCTATACAGCTCCTAGACAAGATTGTATCCTGAGTATCATTAGTAAATTGAAGTCAATGTTATCTCTATTTTGTAACATATTACTTTGATATATACTGCCAACAAATTTGACTACAGAGAGCTGAATGTCTGCAGTAATGGTATCCATACACAAAATTGTGGTAGAAATGATCCTTCCATCTATAGACACATTTGAAAATGTTTTGTTAAGACTACTTATATACAACCTTATTGAAACAGAAAATATTAAATAACAGGTTTGTTGATGGAAGATCTTGCTTATCTAGCCTACTCCAGTTATGTGGTAATGCTTTAAACTCTGTAAAAATAGGTAATTTATTTAGATATAAAGAAGTCTTTTCACACAATACCTCACAATGTTATTGCCAGTCACTTTAATAATTTTAATATAAACCTATTCATCAGTTGATGGTTTTTACAATGACTTTACACCATTCTTTCATGATTAAATGGGAGGAAGATCTTATCCATCAGTACATGATTTCCCATTGGGCACACTGTTAGAGTCCTTCTATTTCATCATTTTATTATTATTGTGCCATCCTTACCATCAGCATGGGATCTAAAGATTTGTTGATGATAACCAAAACTGCTTTTCCAATAAACTCTAAAAGGGACCAGTGAATCTTAAAGATGTAGCTGGATGACATGAAAAGGTGAGTCATCATTAGACTAGTTCAGTACCAGTAAATGTGCTGTGATGCACTTTTTTAAAACAAGAAACATCTTTATTAAACCATCACTTACAACATAAGCAATCATACATTTATATAAATGAAAACAAACCACACTGACACAAACCTAGTTTTAAGCATTTTACATCACAAACCACATTGACACACTCCCAGTGGCAAACATCATACATCACTTATAGTCTACCCAATCATTTTCAGTCAAACATTACATAGGTCATTTAAGCACTGTCTTCTTTTAAACCTCATTCCTCCCCCGTATGCATTTTTCCCACAATTCTCATTTTTTTCCCATGTAGTTTGCTCCTACCCTTCTCCTAAAGATCTCAAATCCAGTTGTTTTATCTCTGTTACTATATTCACTGCTTCTAATATAGTTGGTTTGTATTTTGATTTCCATTTTCTAGTAATTGCTTTTTTTGGCAGCCACCATAGTTAGAGACAGCAAGGCCTTACCATGTCTAGGCAATTCCAATTCTGTATCATAGCCCAGAAAAATCATCTCCCTTGTCACATCAGTCTGCCCACCCAGCATCTCCGACAGCGCATACCGCAGGGAATCCTTAAAGTCTGCCAACTCACTGCACACCCAGAAGCTATGTTCCCAATTACCTCTTTCTTCCCTATTACAGCTCCAACATTTTCTATCTACTTGAGGAAAAATTCTCTGGAATCTACTTGGGGAATTAAAAAAATCTATATAAACATTTCCAAGCAAAAATCCTAAATCTTCTAGATTTTGTTGCATATTTGGGAGAGATACATACATCCTCCAATTGTTTCTTTGTGAATTGCTTATCCAGTCTCTCTTCCTAATCCTTTCTAACCTCCACTGATTAATTCTTATAGTTATCGTGCAATATTTTATATGCTGTGCTAATTATTCTTTTTTTAATAGCAGCTCCTGTTCTAGATTCTTCTAAAATATCTACCAGTGTTGGTCTTTCATTTAGGACCCCCCTATTTCTTTCTCTTTGCCTATACTTTGATGTCAGTCCTTGATAGGAAAGACAGTCTTTAACCTGCAGTCTAAATTCTTGGCTTCTTCCCATTCTATTACCTTCCCCTCTCTAGTTATTTGCTCCCAATAACTTGGTTCCTTTGCCAGTTTTCTCCAATAAATTCCAGTACCCTCTTGCCTATTGTCTATATCCCTAATTGCAATGTGCTGTGATGCACTTTGGTAAAAAAGGAGAATATCCTTACACAATAAACTGTAATATCTGATCATGGTAACCACATTAAGGACCTAGAAAATTATTATACTGCAGGAATTAAAATTTAATCTCAGTGTCCAACAAATTTGTAAAAAGGCTTTCATCACAATGAGAATGATTTGTCATGCTATATCTTCAAGTTATGTAACTGTCTTACTACCCATTTAAACAACACTAATTAAACCAATAATTAGGTATAGTGCATAATTTTGTGTGTGCTTTATGGAGAATTTAACAAATTTAGAATGCATACCACATACAATCACTAGACATATCTTGTATCTAAAAAACACTGAAAATTATATATATGTTTTCGGACATCAAACCTGTACTCTCTCTACTACAGATTGTTGAAGAGAGACCAAATTAGTTTTCATGAGGATTTTTGAACATGCACGGTTGGAGACAAATTCAGCTTAGTGTACCATGATCACTGATTTAAAATGCATAACAATCATTTCTTATTACATATAGACGTCTCAGCACTAGGAACAAGATAAAATGTAAGGCATGTTATGTTAGCCCTATTCATTTTTGAAACTGATTACCTGTAACAGTTAAATCGCTTACATTAGTCATAGTATTTATAACAAAGTTAGAAAGCAACATTTACTCTTTTTTGATGTAAAATGGTTACACTTTAGTTACAGATTTCAGAAGGGCTTAAATCTGATACTGACTAAACTGAAGCAAATGAACATATATCATAACAATTTTATACAAGTAATTAAAAATATATATGATTATAACATTCAACAAAACAACTAAAGTATTTACAAAGACATCCACTACAATCAGATCAATTAATTAAACTATTATTTTACACCGTGTAGTCCTACACTTACTAACCTTTCACTCTATAAAAACATGCCTTTAACCCTTAACTCAATCATTCCTCTTCTTCTACTTAACATCCTGCTTTACTACTACACTCTTACCTCCTATGAACATCTTAGGCTTAGCCAAACTCCTGTATTAGCCAAACATACTACAACTACACTTCCTCTACCTGACCAAACCCATATTAATATACTTTCAACCTGCCCCTACCTTCCCCCTCTCTACCATAAAGTACACCATTACAGATTCACAACCTCCAAACGGTTCTTTATAATACCCATCAAATACACAAATATCTTTCAAACCACACAAACACTTTTATTGATACATGGGGACATCCACCCCAACCGGGTCCCAATACCCTCCTCAATCCCACCCCTTCAAACCATACAGCTAACTATACTAGCACACCCTTCTCCACTGACTCCCTCTCTATTGCTCACTTAAATATTCGTAGCATTAATAACAAATTAACACAACTCCATGCCTTAATTGATTTCTATGCCTTTGATATCCTCTGTCTCACAGAAACCTGGCTTAAACCCAATACCAAAGACAACGAATTTACTCCCCCAGGCTATAGCACTTTAAGGCAAGATCATCTTAATAAAAAGGGCGGAGGAGTGGCCGTCCCATACAAAACACCACTTCAGGTAGCCTTAATTGACTCCTTGCCCCCCTCCCCAGGAAATGCTGAAATACTTTGCACCAAACTCCAAGTTAATAAATCCAAGGCTATTAACATAATATGTTCCTACATCCCTCCAGGCAAGAACATCAATACCCTGGAAAATATCCTTAGCTGGGCCTCCTGTAGCTTTCCCCAAGAAACCATAATCTTAGGTGATTTCAACATTGACTGGAACTCCTGCAAATCCCCACACCCTCCATTCACCTTAATCTCTTTAACTATCATCAAACCATCAACTCCCCTACTAGAATAAATAAATCCACCCACAAACAAACCATCCTAGACGATACTAACCAACAACAATCCCCTCTCCTATAAAACAGGAATACTCCCTGACAATATCAGTGACCACCTCCTTACCTTTATCACTAAACAAAAATTCAACAATCCCAAACCAACTACTTTCCGTACCAAACACAACAAAACAGAATTCAACCTAGCATCCTTTCAAAATGAACTCAAGGAATACAACTGGTCTACTCTAAAATACCTCCCAATAGATGAGGCTGTAACCCATTTCAACAATACCTTCCTACAAATTCTAAACCAACATGCCCCATCCCGATTAGTCAGAGTCAAATCCAAAGCAGCCCCATGGCTCTCTAAAACAACTAAACAAACTATGTGAGCTAGAAATAAACTATGGTCTAAATGGAGGTCCACAAAAAACCCAATTGACCATCAAAACTTCAAACAGCTGAGAAATAAAACAAAGAAGCTTACCATTCTGGACAAGAAAAACTACCACCTTCAATACCAACAAAACCAACACCAAAACCCAAAACTATTTTGGTCAGCAATAAACAAACTACTCCATCCTGGCAACACCAAAACGCCTACCCCAGCTAACCTAGCACAAACCCAACCTAACATTATAGCCGACACTTTCAACAACTTTTTCTCTCAAACAGTCACCTCACTTGCAAGTACCATGACTCCCCCCCCAACCCTCCAAACTACCCCCACTCAAAACAGCACACACATGCTAAAGTTTAGTACTGTCTCAACAACCTATATACATAAGCTTCTATCTAAACTCAAACCCTGCACCCTTCTGCAGACAAGCTTCCAGCTGAATATCTGCAACTAGCTGCATCCGAGATAGCCTACCCAGTCTCCATCTTAATAAACAGAACCATAACTGAATCCAAAATCCCATCCTGTTGGAAAATCTCCCATATTATTCCCCTCCATAAAGGAGGAAACTCCAACGAACTCTCCAATTTTTGGCCTATTGCCCTTCTATCTCCTCTATCCAAAATAATGGAACGCTGCATTCACCATCAACTTCTACATTATCTCTTAAATAACAACTTGCTTGTAGACTCACAACATGGTTTTAGACCCTACCATAGTACTTCAACTGCCCTTCTCTCCTTCACTGACTCTATCAATAAAAACCGCAACAATAACCTGTTCTCCTCTGCACTATTCTTAGACCTCTCAAAAGCGTTCGATATGGTCAACCATAAACTTCTCCTCGATACCCTACAATCCCTCTCACTTGATTCACAAGCATTACAGTGGTTCGACTCATACCTGACTAATAGAAAACAAGCAGTCCTCTGGGACAGCCACCTATCCTCTCAACTCCCTGTTACTATATGCGTCCCACAAGGATCCATCCTAGGTCCCCTACTTTTCTCTATTTTCATAAATAACCTGCCCACTTCCCTCCCAACATCCACTTGTATACAGTATGCAGATGATTCCACTCTCATCTGCTCTGCTTCTTCCCCAGCACAACTCCACTCTGCTACCCATGAGGTCTTCACTGCAGCAGAAAAATGGTTTCAACATATCTGTCTCCTCCTAAATCCCAAAAAAACCAAACTTCTACTGTTCACCCCTACCTCTAAATCCACCCCTATCACTTTTTCCATTGTATCGTGCAATGGCACTGTCATCCAACCTGACTTTTCCACTAAACTGCTAGGCGTAACCATAGACAATCAGCTAAATTTTGACTATCACATTGACTTAACTATCAAGTCAGTCAATAAAAAGATGGGTGCCCTTTACAGACTTAAGCCCTTCCTTACTGCCACTTCCCGAGTGGCTCTCGCCCAAACTCACCTCATTTCTACATTATTGTATGCCTCTCCTTCCTTTATCAATATATCTAAAGCTAATCTTCAAAAACTAAATACCGTCTGCCACAGTATAGCCAGATTTGCCACTGGCTCTCTATTCCAAACTCATCACTGTCTTAACTTAAAGAAACTAAACTGGCTTGAACTTCCAAACCTAATACTACTTCAGCAACTAATCATCACTTTTAAAATTCTACATTACCCCTCCAACACACCCACACTAAATAAACTCATCACTCCTTATAAAAATCTCACTACACTTAGATCAGCCAACAAGCTACTAGTTACTACTTTGAAATCTCATAATAAGTCAGGTGATTCCTTATTTGCAAACACTGTCGGTTCTTACTGGAATAAACTGCCCACAGAACTGACCTCCCTAGGCTCATGCCATCTTTTCAAAAAACAGATGAAAACTCACCTAATAACTCACTGGCTATGCCCCTGCTCTAATCCTGACTGACCTCAGCAAATTTATTACTCTCCCCAGTCTGCTCCTGTGTACTTTTGCTCCTCTGTTCTAACTTAAACTGACTTCCACAGTCCCTTTTTACGTACCTCCACTCTTCTGTCCGTAGTTTTGTATTGTCTCCTACTCTGACCACTCTGTTTTTTCTGTCTCTTGCGTCTTTTAGCTGACCTCCTATAATCCTGCTACCTTTTATATTTCTCACTATCTTTGTTTTTCCCCCTCTCCTTTACCTACTGCCTGTTCCTTAGCCTCACTAAGTCCAGAATTCCTATACCTAACAGTAACTGTACTTTATTATTTCCTTTCTCTTTACATCATTTCTGCCTTTTACCTATCTCTAACCTTTTAATATCTTTTACACTACTAACCTGCCTGTTTAACACTATATATTAACCTCTTTTATGCTTTCAGCCAAGACCTATTTGTTGTCATGACTAGCTACTATGGATATTGTTTTAACTTTAAATTGTTTTTGATACTGAAGCTTTTCTCCTCAGCCCCTGACTGAATTTTGATTGTCATCTAGTCAGATTTGTACATGAAAAATGTATTTGCATTTGTATTTTGCCGTATTATACTATATTAGTTTTTAGTTTTATTTGTATAGATAGTATTATTAATGACTTCATATATTATAGTGTATTAGTCTGATAGTGGAGCTTTTCTCCTCGGGCCTCTGCTGAAAATGGACATGTATCCAGCCAGACTAGCCCGGTTAACAAATGTAAAATAAAATAAATAAATAATAAAATAAATATACAAAGGCCACATGATAAATCACAATTTGTATTTTCTTCAAGCATGGTGCAATATCTTTCATCCCTAATGTGTCAGGTGTAACAGAGATACTCAGGATAATAACACTACTTCTGTTTTGCCTTACATCTGCCTTACATCTACAGTGTTCATACCACATCTCACTAAGATTGCAGTAAAGGTTTATTCAACATAATCCAGCCCTTCTCCTATGCTTTTTTTCTGACCTCATTCCAAAGGATAGACTTTCCTAACAGATCCATAACATATGTATCAAATTACTTTCTCTTTGCATTGACCACAAGTGGCATCTTCTCCAGATAAGCCTAAAATGCATGCTGTATGCCTCGTGGTTTTAAACATCATCCACAAGAGCTGTCTATGGTTCAGCCATCTTATCGTATCTCACATACTTTATCCTACCACTGTACACTAACTCCCACTGAAGTGCTGCACCACCCATTTTTTTCTGCTTTATTCATTCTCTCCAGACCTGCATCATTCTCTTTTGTAAGTTTACTACCAGGTTTCTATCCCAAGCTAACATTCCCCATAGCAACAGCTTGTGTTTGTGCTCCCCATGTTCATCACATCTACTATTTCATCCATTCCGATCAATGAACACCTGAAAATACTAGAGTACCCAGCCTAGGATTTTCAGAAACTTTACTTTCGCATACTGAAAAGTAATTCATTAAACGCCATTCCAAAAAATTCAGAATATAAGGTCTTTATAATTCCACTTGAACCTCCCAGGCTCCCATCATTAGATCTGTATTCTTCAACTTTACCTGCTCTTAACATTCTTGCAGCCAGGTAATAAGCTTCCTGTCCACCAGATTAATAGCCTTGCTTATTCAGACTAATAGTAAAGTCTTTCATATCTCCAGTAAAGACAAAACTTTTGTGAGCCTATGTTTGGTGGCAACTGTCTTCCAGGGCAATACTTTCCTCTTTCATTTCCCACATTTCACATTCCTTCCTAAATGCATTCCTCACCCATTTTCCATCCATTCTAACCCATTAGTCATATGAATGGCATAACAATAGAATTCTGTTTTCAAAATTTGATTTAGTTCTCCAATTTCCTTTTAGCTAATCATCTTTGCAAATGAGATTCTGACTTACAGGCCAAGCATGATTTGATTTTATATAGCATCTTTGAAACTGATCATATTGGCTGGCCAAGACGTTGTCTAACACCCAAGGCTGTTGTTACATACTGATATATAGGCAGCTAGATAGATAGATAGATAGATAGATAGATAGATAGATAGATAGGTGTGTGTGTGTGTGTGTGTGTGTGTGTGTGTGTGTGTGTGTGTGTGTGTGTGTGTGTGTGTGTGCGTGTGCGTGTGTGTGTGTGTGTGTGTGTGTGTGTGTGTGTGTGTGTGTGTGTGTGTGTGTGTGTGTGAAGAATTGTACAGTATTGGGAGCAGGAAGTAGAAAACCAGCATAAAAAACAGACAAAGAATGATGAGGGAGGTAATGACACAAAAGCGGAACACACAGTAAGGCCAAGTGGTGATGCCTGGATTACAAAGTAAGGAGGAAAGTGAAACACAAGGACAGGGAACACCTTCATAGATGCATTGCAGTGACGGCTGAATACAATACCACACAGTGTTGCACCCATCCTGAAATCAGTTCATATCACAAGTTTTGCATAATGGTTAAGGTATTTATCATACAAACACAAGGTACAGGGTTCAATTCTCACCTTTGAAGGGAAACTGAATAGGCTTAAAATGGCCTGCAAAGGCAGCTAGCCTAGTACATACCTATGAACCTATGAACACAGGAATATTAACTGAACAGTGGCAGTTCCCAGACAACTTCATCTCTTCTTACAAGATATTTCACTTTAGGATTGATAGACTGTGGAACCTTACTCTGCAAAGAATGAAAAGTCCGGCTACTATATTGGCTTTTAAATGTAGATTGGATGAGACCAAGAGTATTGATTCTGGGTAAAAGGAGGCAAACTCTTTGAAGGCCTAACTTAGGCTCAGAGTCTGATTGTATTGAAACATTGAAACATCCATAAATGCATTTGTTAATTTCTTTGTCCAACCCTTTAAAGAATTTCATAAGAAGATACAAATTAACAATGTACACATAAAATTATTAGCTACACACAGTCGCCATCCTAAACAGTGTTATTCTTTATCAAGACAAGAGAATGAGTGCATCTCTTCCTTTTCATTGAACAGTTTCTTCTACAAATCTTCAAGCTAGTCTACCTTGTTGCATAATATCTTTGGTTACAGGACTGCTGTTAGTATGAAAAGAAATACTATAGATCAACTGGTAATAATAATGGCCTTAATTATTCAGTCTACCACACACTTGAATTTCATTGGAAAAAAAACACAAAAAAAAGCAGATATTAACAACTGATTAATTCAATTATTCAAATCAGTTCCATTAAATAGCACATATTGCTTAAAATTAAATCATCACCTGTCTATTTGAAATACAAAATTTATCTGAAATTAGGACAATGTATTTTTTTAGCAACCATGCTGGTTAATGCCATCAACTTAGAAATGATAAATGGTAAACATGGGAAATGATATAGAATCCACACATCATAAAAAGTCTCAAACCATATTTATTACTATTTTTTTAAACCATATATATTACTGTTAATCATTTTGACCAAGTGTAGTGTTTTAAAAGATTAGCGACTGCATTTCTAGAATGTTTACGCAGTAGGCTACACCATTTTTAGCGTGGAGCACTCTAATTCACAACCAAAGCTATTGTAGGCGTTTGTTTTATTGTTGCACCAGCTATAGTAGTTGGTTATTCTCCAACAACTGAATTATACAGTTGGATCTTGTCTCAGGAGTTTAAAGCATCACTTGTGAAGTGCATAGATAGGGTGGTTTCCTAAACTGTCTATTTAACTTTGTCACATCAAAACTGTAAGCATGAATGCTTAGGATATATGGATAAGCTGCCACATATTCCTCTGTGAAGGTACAGTGTTTGAGTGTAAGCTAAGTGTTATATTCTTCCTCTCCCAGGTTGTGCCCAGTTAATCCCCAGGTCGCCCTTACCAGAAGTGCCACTATACTGAACTCTCTAAGTGAGCTGAAAGCTGTTAAAGACCTCGTCTAGCACAGTAACCTAAACTGACAAGGTCAATATCCAGTACTACCATCAGAAACCAAGATTAATGTAAATAACCCCTCTAAAACTCCTACCCGAGTCTTGTAACACAGCAGTACATCCCATTAACGGTGTAAAATTGGGCAAAAGCAAAAAAATAAAAGTAAAACCAACTATATTTTGCATTGGGCATAAGCAAAGGATTAAAGTAGATATTACTATTTTCTCCATTGCCTGGTCAGTGTGGGGTCGGACTAACCCCGCTCCGCTCGCCCTTGCTGCGCTCGGGCACGCTCCGTGCCCCTCCCTGCCCCCATATCCCACCCGCCCCCAGTGGTCCTACTTTTATACCTAACTAACCACACCCACTGCTATCCACACTCTCACACAATCACGCGTGACTTTACCTTACATTCACCCACCTCCCTATACTTGAACCACTCCCACCTCACTTGTTATCTGCCTAAGCACCGATAACTATGTCATATACCATGAAGCCCCACCTCTCTCTGGCTCTCAAGCCAACAATAAAAACTCTGCCCCTTACTCTATTAGTCCTTACAACACTATATGTGCTAACTACTTATGAGGACACTATCTACAACGGATATCACTATCCCAAATATCATACCTGTAGTCTATCATCCTTACCTTACACTGCTTATCCTACTCACTGCCCAACCAATATGGTACAATACACCAGATACCCCCTCCCCTATAAACCAAGAATTAACTCTCCTAAGTCCAAATATGCTGACATTTTACTACTCAAACTCCTGAAACTCATAGAACATCTAATAAAAAACCTGTCTAAGGATGGTGACATCCACCCCAATCCAGGCCCTATCACAAACACTTACTTACATAACCTATCTCTTCCCCCGACCTCTTCTAACTCCCTCCTTATCTGCCATCTTAATATAAGAAGTCTAAACAACAAAATACACAATCTGCACGCCCTGCTAGAGATATACCACCCCGGCATTATGTGCCTGACAGAAACCTGGTTAAAACCAGCCACAAAAGACACTGAAATCACCCCACAAGGCTATAACATATACAGAAAAGACCGCCCAATAAAAAAAGGAGGTGGTCTCGCCGTCCTCTATAAATGCTCACTAAATATTACCTTGAACCCTTCACAACCCCCCCAGATCTCCAATGAAGAATTAATTTCCCTGAAGATACAAATAAATAAGGAAACAAGCATTAATCTACTTGTGATCTACATTCCCCCCGGAAGCAACACTGACACACTTGAGCATATCTTAAATTGGCTCGCTACCAATTGTCCCCAGGAAACTATTATCCTGGGTGATATGAATATAGACTGGAACCAATGCTCCTCTGAGACCAACCCCACCCTCATAAATCTCCATGGCTTCTCACAAATCATAACCTCCCCCACCAGACTTGGCAACTCCAACCAAAAAGAAAGTCTTCTTGACTGGATACTCACTAACAGTCCATCTCACGCCTATAAATCGGGGACTCTCCCAAACAAAATCAGTGACCATCTCATAACCTACATAGAGAAAAATAAGGTAGGGAGATGTAAACTACCAGTCTATAAATCCATCAGGAACACTAAACAATTTGACCTTGCTAAATTCCAACTAGAGCTGCAGTCCTGTAACTGGTCTAATCTTAAATACCTCCCTCTTGAGGAAGCCGTTATAACCTTTAATTCCACCTTTATAAAAATACTCAATTCCCATGCCCCCATACGTTCAGCCAAGGTTAAAAACCTGACTGCTCCATGGCTAACAAAAGACTCTAAATATAAAATCAAACTTAGAAACAAAGCCTGGGACAAATGGCGTGCCTCCAAAACCCCCCTAGACCGATCTCACTTCCAACAACTTAGAAATGTGACAAAAAAATCCATTTTACTAGACAAGAAGAACTACTACCTCCAACTCCAAAATAAACACCAACTTAATCCCCAAAAGTTCTGGGCAGGTATTAACAACCTTCTCCATCCAGGCAAGACCTCTACCCCAACTCCGGCTGACCTAAATGATAAAAGTCCTGAAGAAGTGGCTAACGCATTCAACTCTTTCTTTATTAATGTTATCAAATCCTTAGCGGCACAACAAACTCTGACCAACCCCACTACCACGAGTTCGACTCTGAAGTCAGAACCCTCCTTCCACCTACAACCTGTTTCCACTTCCTTCATTAGATCCCTACTGCAGAAACTAAAGCCTACTATCATTGCTGCTGACCTTCTACCAGCTGATTACCTACAAAAAGCTGCAGAGGTCATAGCTTACCCCATCTCCATCCTAATTAACCGCACCATAACGGAATCTACTATCCCTCAATCTGGAAAATCTCCCACATCATCCCTCTCCACAAAGGTGGGACATCTACTGATCTATCCAACTACAGGCCAATAGCCATATTGTCACCACTTGCTAAAATCATGGAAAAATGCATACACAATCAACTAGTACACTATCTAATCCAGAACAAGCTCCTAACTACCTCACAGCATGGCTTCAGACCCAAACACAGCACTACTACTGCCCTCCTGTCCTTCACTGACACAATAAACCACAACAAAAACAACAAAAACATGTCATCCGCTCTCTTTCTTGACCTATCAAAGGCCTTCGACATGGTCAACCACCAACTACTGCACAACACTCTAAAAACATTCGAACTAGACAACACAGCACTCAAGTGGTTCTATGCCTATCTCTCAGATAGAAATCAAGCCGTACTATGGCAAAACAAACTCTCGCCCCTATTACCTAACACCACAGGGGTTCCCCAAGGCTCCATCCTGGGACCCCTACTCTTTTCTATGTTTATAAACGACCTCCACACAGTCATCCCCGAGTCCTCCTGTATACAATACGCGGACGACTCAACACTTATAAACACGGACAGGTCACCAACTAAGCTATTATCCAAAACCCAAGACTGTCTCACTGCAGTTGAAGACTGGTTGCTAGGTCGCCACTTGATCCTTAACCCTAAAAAAAACAAACTATTATTCTTCCAGCCTACCCATAAACCTACCCCCATACTCTTTTCTGTTCAATCCAAAAATGGGACTACTATATCCCCAGACTCAAATTCCAAATTACTAGGTGTTACCATAGACAACAAACTCAGATTCGACCTTCACATTAACCAAACTATTAAAACAGTTAACAAAAAACTGGGGTCTCTTTATAGAATAAGATCCTTTCTTACTCCCAAAGCAAGAGAAGCCACAGCCCGCTCTCATCTCCTCTCCTCACTCCTTTATGCCTCACCCATACTTACCAACCTGTACAAATCTGACCTAAATAAGCTCTCTGGCTGCTACAATCACATTGCTAGATTTGTTACTGGCATGCCTTACAAAACCCATTACTGTATCAACCTGCACAACCTAGGCTGGGTGGAACTACCTAACCTACTTCAACAAACCCAGCTAACAGTAGCTTTCAAGATCCTCCATCAACCTGACTCCATTCCTGCACTGCGTAATTTAATCACCCCATATCTAAACCTAACTAGTCTGCGTTCAGCAAACAGGCTACTTGCTCAAACAGTCAAATCCTGTAACTCTGGAGGTGACTCGCTGTTTGCAAATTCCATTGGTAAAATATGGAATTCCCTTCCGCCTCAACTCACCACCATCACCTCTTTACCCAAATTCAAGAAAAATCTAACCCTTCACTTTAAAAAACAGTGGCTCTGCCAATGCTCCAAACCAGACTAAACCCACCACCCTCCGGAACCCCACTTCTCCTCATGTTTTCCCTAGGCTCTTCCTCTATCTAGCATTTACTCTGACTTTTTTCCTTCTAAACCTTAAATGTTTATCAAGTGCATAATCTTATTGTACCTACGTATTAGTCTTAGTAAAGAGCAGTAGTTTCTCTGTTCATTTATCTCTTTGTACCTATGTATTCATTATCAAAACATGTAGTATATTCTCTGTTTATAAGTATATAAACTAATGTCAATGTGGAGCTTTTCTCCCCGGGCCTCTGCTGAAAATGGACATGTATCCAGTCGGATTTTCCCGGTCAACAAATGTAAAATAAAATAAATAAATAAATAAATAAATAAATCCACAACCATGCCTGAACTTGTTTATATAATAGTGTCCAACCCATTTTAGCTGTTAGAGACTATAATATATCTTTTGTTGGATCATTCTGTCTCTGAATTACCTAAATATATAATGTTCAAAGTGATTGAAATCCATGAACCCTTAGATATAAGGAAGTTTCCTTGGGCTCTGAAAAACATAGCTGATGGAAAATGTTGTTTCAATATATTATTCTTAAATTTTCCAGTATGGAGATCAAAATGTATTAATAGGAAATCTAGCAAATGAATTATTAGCAATAGTAAATGGAAGCCAAACTTCCAAAGTAAGTTCTAACTGTGGAAAATAAATAAATGACATTTAAATTGAAAGAAATTTACTATTTCTGGACAGACGCATCTCCAGACACCTAAAAGCTTTGAAGGATGTATTTGCTAGATTCCAGAAAATAATCTATACATTTTTTTCATATTTTATGGTCAGACATTAATCAATATTGATAAAACGGTGTATAAGTCTAGGTGTCATTGGAGTAGATATATTATATTCCCTTTCTGAAAAGGAGGCAATTAAAGTATCCCATTACATCTGGGATAACCCACCTCTCCAAATTAATTTCCTCCATATCCCCTTAAATTTAATATACCAGGATACTAAGGGAATAAGTACATTTTTACATTGAAGGACCTTATGGACTACATCTTTAATTTCCAAAATGTATTTCTGCTTTCAAAGAATAACTTAATATTATATAATTTTAGAAATGTTGATAATTGCTCAATTGCATATATTTTGTCTATGAATCAATTGTCTGTTATCATGTGCTGTAAAATGTCAACCCATAGTTTCAAGATTATTAACCTTTCTTACATTTAAATCAAGTTTTTTGTCTTTTTTAAAACCATACTCTTGTTTTGGAAGAGTTAACAGAATAGCAAGAAATCTGCCGAATATATTCTGAAATCTTAAAAAAATTTGAGCTAATGACCTCTGCACATCCATCTGTGTAAGAATAATGTCATTTGCATAAGCAGTAAAATTAAAACTAGAGTTTAAAACTAACACTGGTTTAATATTTGGATCTTCTATAAATCTTAAGATCACATTGATCACCATAAAAATAGTGATGGAGATGAAGTATGTATACCCCTTAATTGTTCAAATGTACCTGACTCCATATTATTAAATATGATCTGATAATATGTGTTATCAAATAAATGATGTAGTTAAATTTTTAGTCAGTGTTTTATGAAAGATAATAAATGAAACAAATAAACCCTGTTTATGATTTCAAACGCCTTGTAAGTGTCAACCACACAGAAAGCCTTGACATAGTAATTAAAATCTTTTTTTGTCACTACTAATATATAATTGAATAACTTGCAAAATTTCACTGGACAAATGTCTTTGATTTCCCTGGCAAAAAATGTAATAGATGAACTAATTTTGTAACTTTTGCAATGGAAAATTATTAGCAATATTAGCAAGGATTTCATAACCTGAGTATAAAAGAGCAATTTGTCGATAATTTTCAAGTAAACTAATATATTTTTCTGCATTTTTATAAATATCACTCTAGCTAATGAAAAAAGGTTCCCTTAGTCAAGGGTTCAATATCAAATAATTATATAACCAATATAGATATACAGTCAGTAAATCCTGACATTCTTTATAATACTCAAAGGAAAGACTGTTGGGACCATTTTCTCTCAATACAGAGAAATATGAAAATTCAGCAGCAGTAGATTTATGTTAGATAAGACTCAAAATATACCCTTTTCAGGATTTGAAACTGCTACATCATACAGTTTAGAAAAATAAGACTAATATTTCCAGAATAACATCAGTATGAGATGAAATTCTAAAAGAAGTTTTAATGGTGTTAATATATGATGAATGCCAGACTGAATTAAGTAACTTAAAATGGTACTTCCTAATTTTAAGGATATTAGTAAATAAAGACTGTCAATCTGAAGTAAATTATAAAAAGTCCTTCCTATTTTAGCTTCAAAATAGCTGTCTTTTTCCCTAATTGATATGTTAGAAGATTGAAAATGTTCTGCTGAAAATGTTTGAATTTCATAAGTATAGATTGTTCCAACACAAAAATGTCACCATAATTAAAGTTCAAAAGAGTTTTTACCATCTGTAATTGATTATATTTGCTTAGTGAGGTGGGTTAAAGATTTGTGTGGTGTGGTGGATTAATACAGTGTGCTGCAGGTCTGATGGGCTTGGGTTCAAAATATAGCAGAGGTGTTTATTTGGAAGGTTGGAATAATGGTTAAGGCATTTGCCTTATAAATATAAGGTGCAAGGTTTGATTCTCATATGAGGTAATTGGCTAGGCTTAAAATGGTCCACATGAGCAATTGGCCTAGTATGAATCCATGCACATAATTTTATTTCTTCTTTCTTCTTTTTCAGTCTTTTGGACAGTTGTAATATAATCCCAAAAATGTCTGTATTGAAAGATACCAACAGGAAAGGGAAAGGGAAAGAAATGAAGGAGTTTCATTATTAGTCCAAAACCCTTTAATTTCCTTACTGAGCTCTTCATTACAAATGCTATTATCCTAAGGTTAAAGCCAAGAGTATTATTAAACATACATATTATAGACTTATCCATGACTAATAGAATAGGAAAATGGTCAGAAAATAGATGAAAAATATCTTAATTTCTCTCCTAAGATCCATCATTTATTCATAGAGGAAAACAAAATCTAGTCTAGCCAGTTGTTTAAATTTTAAATCCAAATGGGTGTGTGGCATTATTTGAACAGCTAGATGTCATTTAACTGAACTAAATTTAAAAAATCTCATAGATATGCCTCATTCGTTATAATTTGCTTTTTGTCAGGTAGGTGAGCATTAAGGTCACCTTCAAGTATAATATTTTGTGAATTAAATTGTGTGAGAGACATTAAAAGTCTGCAAAATTAATCATCATGTGCAACTACAACCTATTACAAAATATTTTTATAAGAAATTGTCAATAATAATATTCTATCTTGCGCATACAAAAATGAAGGAACATCACTACCTTCTGGTGAATGAACAAGAATTGCTACTCCAGCTGACTTACTGTCATATGAACTTATATACACCTGTGAAAATATTGACAATTTGTTAAAATATAATGCTTGTCATAAGCTAAATATATGTAATGCAAAACTGGGAGACACTTCTGATAGTATTTCAACAGTTTATCCCCCAGATTCACTATCCTTCCATGCAGGACTAGCTTAGTCCTGCACAGAAGCAGCCGTTTAGGAGCAGGATGGCAGCATGCCATGCATAGTAATGAAGGCACGCTACCTGAGCTCCTAAATGGACACGGATCATGTACGAGTGCAAGGGGTGGGTCTGAGAGCAGAGCTCTCAGAATACACATGCCCCTGCAATCAAGAACAGCAGTGTAGGAGTAAGAATGAGCAAGACTGCTCATAGGCGTTTGCATCTCCCATCCCCCCAAGTGTGCAAGAACAATAGTTACAACATTTAAATATGAAGATTTTTTTTCTATGAAACAGATCAAATTTAACAGTGGGTGCCAGGTTTTCCCATAATGCAGCTTAAATGGCACAAGAAGATAAAAAGCAAGATATATGCAAAGATATATGCAAATGAAGCAGTTCAGCAATAGTGTAGTGGGCAGACCATTCGCCTTATGAGCTGTCATTTCCAGTTCAAGTCCCACTCCAGTACAATCCATTTTCCATGTCAAATCACTGTATGATCAATTTATTTTGTTGCATAACCTGTGATATAACATATATTTGTGAACTGGAGTACTGCATTAAATGCAGATGTGAGGTGTCATTGTCATAATAATGTTGCAAAGTCCACAGATGATCACAAGTGCCCCATACAGTATATGTACACAGGAATCAGGGATACAAATGGAAGGTAAAATGTGTAATGAATGATAAACCCATACAGGTGCCAAACCACCACCTGTCCAGGAACCATTAGACATCACTGTCTAAATTAGTGTGGTGGTAAGCGGGTGTAAGCACAAGTAAGCAAGAGTAAGCATAGTTATGCAGTAGTAAGCGAGAGTAAGCATATTTAAGCAGTAGTAAGTGGGTTTAAGCCCGTTTGCAGGGGGGAAAGCAATGCACACATAGGTTAAGCAATGTTGAAGCTAACTCTCTGTAAGCATAGTTAACCGGAGATTAGCATTGCTTACCTTCACGCAAACCGGCTTACAATTGTTTAAAAGTGCCTTAAGCACTCTGTATGCATCAGCTGCTGTTCTGGACAGAAACAAAATAAACAGCCTTTGCAGGTCTTGAACCAAGGAACCAGTACACTATAGTCACAGCAGTTAAGCACTAAGCCATCACAGCAGTACATAAGGCTGAGGTATCACTAAACAGAGCCTCACCACAGGTAATACAAACTGAACATGTGAAAGGAATCTATATACAGTTTTATATTGCCAACTACAGGACATAAATATGTGAACTGAAGTACTGCATTAAGCCCAAATGTGAGGTGGCAATGTAATAAAGTGTTGAAATCCCTTGTTAAACACAATGACCCCATACAGTGTATGTACACATGAATCATGGATACCAAACCCATATATAACATGTAATGAATAATAAATCAATGCCACAAGGCAAATATAATGCAACTTAAATATTAAGCAATGCTAAGCATTGCAAAACCCAGCTTAGTAGATGCAAACAATGTGTAGGCCAGCTAACTCAATCTGCCCATTGACATACCCCTTTAAGCAATGTCAACCTTAGGTAAGGAGGTTTGCCCATACCTTAGCTTTTTCAAAACTGTCCAATTATGGCAAAGTGGGGAAAACCAGCCGTATTTAAACCCAATAGGTGGAAATGCATCTCATAACTGGCTGTAGCTTCTCCTTGTAGGCACTATGTCTGGAATAGGAGAGAGTGTGTGCTTTTGGGCACAGAGCTGGGGCATACAGGAGTCCAGAGTCATGGCATGACTCCTTGTGAAAGACCATGACATGAGACTGCTGCAGGGTCAGTACCAGGGTTCCCAATACAAAGTGGAAGCCTGGGACTGTCTCGCCCGTGACCTCACCAGTGCCACTGACATACCAAGAACTGGTGAGCAGGTCAGGCATCACTATGCCAACCTGAAGCGGCAAAAGGGGATCTCTTGGATCCGTGGATCCAAGAAGCTAGGATGACAGGGGAGGTCCCAGCTGTGTGTAAGTATTAGTCCACTACCTGTTTAATAATTGCCAGCTCATATATATTATGGATAGGTATGGTTAAATATTCCTCTTATGTCTTTCACAGCGACAAGTGAGCGGGCTATGAACCAGGATGCCCATGGATGTAGATTGGAGCGGTTGCAATGCAAGGCAGGTTAGTAATACTCTTGCATGTACTGTTATAGGAAATAAATCTAAAAGTAGTAGTAAATTAATTGCCTGTAAAAAACCTGTATTGTTTAAGGCATGTACTGAATACACCAGAGAATAGGGCAGCAAGAGTCTCATATAGGATGTATGTAAATAAAAGCATAATAGCCTGACAATTAAGATCTAACTGCTGGACTGCATGTGTTCACTCTGGTATCATATGGTAATGTAGAGTTGCAATCACTTAATAGTACTGTTGCAGTAAGCACTGTTACCCAAACTGTGCTACATAAGTAAATTGTGTAGGAATGTCTGTATATGACTGTTGTAATCCCAAAAGGTCAAATGGTACAGCTGAGAGAGACTTAGACAGAAAACACTGAAAAGACAGACAACAAAATCCACATAGCACACTCAACTGCAATGCGCACTGTTATAGTTTTTGCACAAACAGCCATGGTTCGAATCCTAGGAGTGGTAGTAGGCTGTATGCAGAATCATACCCGCAAATGTACAGAAATGTCCAGTAGATCAGCCCATAGCTGCTGCCTGTCACTCTATTCCCCTGGCAAACCAATGGGATGATCCCAGATGTTTAGGCAGCAAACAAGACATATGACTGATTGTCAGACATCTATAACAACAAACCTGTCACTCTAGCAACCCCCCAAAATGTTATGAGAGTAAGTAGCCAAGTATGTCCCATGTCCACCCCTATGTTGTCAAGCTGTGACCAGAGTGTGTACAGTAACAGAGTAAGACATATGTGCATAATACTAATCTGGAAACTGGTAATGTGTGTGGCAACATGCAGGTAGTGCGAACAAACATTGCTCCCACAGGTCTGTCAGATACGAACACTGTGCCTATAAATAAAATATTGCTATCCTGTACTGGTACTGTTTACTCTGGTATTGTATGGCATTGTTAGTGTTGCAGTTTCTCAGAATAATAAAGTATTACTCATCACTGTCACCCACACTGTACTACATAATGCAACTGTCTAGGAAATCCTATATAAGAGTGTTGCAATTACAAGGTCAGAATGTAAAACCACAGGAGAATTATAGACAGAAATCAGACAAGAGATACACAGCAACACTTATATAGCACATTCAACTGTAATGGACAGTGTCTTAATTTTAACAGACACATCCGTGGTTTGAATCCTGGGAGTGGCAATAAGCTGTATGCAGAATCATACCCCACAAGTGTACAGAAATGTCCAGAATGTCCAGTTATTTGGCCCATATCTGCTGGCTGTTACCCTACTCCCTGCCATATCAGTGTGCCAATTTCTGACATGTAGGCAGGCATGTCATGTCATATATCTGACTGTCAGACCTGTACATATCTGGAAAATGTCAAATAAAACAAACCTCTCATTGTACAAGTCACTTAAGGTTTAAAAGGGCAATAGTGGGAATATGTCCGGGTTCACCTGCATGTGGTGAAGACATGCCCAGAGTGTGTGCAAAAAGAGATGGACAGGTATGTGCATAACATCAACCTGGAATCTGGGAGTATGTGTAGAAACAGTTAGTTAGTGTTAACAAACAATACCTCCAGAGGTATACCAGGTAAGAGGTGTATACTGCAGGTAAAACCAGTTCATGTATATAGTTGCTAACAGCCAAATCACTGTCCAAACTAAGACAATAGGGTAGTATACTAATACTTGTCAGGTACAGATACAGCATTGACTAGGAAAGTAATGCAAACTACAGGAATATATTAGTTGTTAATTGACATCTTTACCACCCCCCCCACCATATCTGCAGCAATAAACTAAATACACAACTCAATTAGTATATGCAGACTTAACTCTAAAGTTGGGACATATGTCCTATTGTTCGATAATTATTTAAATATGTTTCTATGCATATACTATGCTGAAATACTCCCACAATGCTGGCATGCTGCCATCAATGTACCTGCATGCTGTTGTAATGATCAATGTGGTCCCATATATGCATGTGTTCTGTTTGCTATGCAACTGTTCCATATCTGGTGTTTGGGTTAATGGGAATATCTATGCATGCTGTTATACCTAATCCTGGAATGTATTGACTACTGCTAACCCACATATGTTGATAAAACTTAAACACCTTAGCACGTATGGGAATGTGGGTGCTGGCGGCCCCACCTGTCCCACCTCAGCAGGCTGTGGCACCGGGCACCAGCATGTTTGGGGCCCGACCTGGGACCTCCTTGTCTGTTGGTCCTGCACCACCTTTGGGTGGAACCATCTCAGGGAATGGGGTTTGCCTCCCCCCGGAGCGGGTGCAGAGAGGAACCTGTCACCAGATCCAGGTCATGGTGTGTAGCGAGCTCTGCAGGGAGGTTGGAGATCTGCTATGCCAGCTTGAAGGCCATGTGTCATGACTAGAGGGTCAGCCTGGCTGTCCTACTCAGCCCAGAGCACAGCCACCTTCAGGGCTGTGAAGGTGCAATAGTCACTGCCCATGGGTGGGGATCTCACTCCCACTGTTTACACTACGGGGCTCATGGGCTACTAATTGCCCAACACCCCTCTCCATAAAGGTGTTTATCTCCCACATATGTCACATACTGCCCCTGTATGCATCTTGTTTGTCTCGTCTATTAACCTACTCATCCTACCTCCCCAAATATACCTACTATCCCTCCGCAACATCCCAATCTCACCTGGAAAAAAAGGGCAATCTGTTCCCAAAAAAAAAATCTCGTCCCATACATAGCTGTCCATTTCACACAGGTGTCTACTGGACACATATAATCTGGTCTAATTGGCTTAACATATTATTGTTGTCCTCACCCTTCTCTCAGGGTATGAGTCTCC
>NC_056727.1:873410572-873463072 GCF_019279795.1 Protopterus annectens
ATATATATATATGTATACATACACACACACATATATATATATATATATATATATATATATATATAAAACTACAAACACACACACACACACACACACACACACACACACACACACACACATATGTAAAGGTAGATACATATTTAGAGGGTGCACACCATACAGAACAGCCAGTATGCCTACAGTTGCCTCCTTACCAACTGGATACTCTATGAGTCACCCATACAAAAGACAATTGTTGCCTGAAACATATACTCACAGAGAGGTCAAAGGATATAACACCATACATAGATTTGCATACATGAGAAAGCTGTATTTGTGTGCTATTATATGTGCCATGTCATATAGATGTTTAGTCTCTGAAATACAAATAAACAGACTAATGCAACTCTCAAACAGATGAATTAATACAGTATTCCAGAATGCATAACATATTTTGCTGTCCAGGCCAAAGCCTTGAAGTAGTAGACTGGGCCAGAGGATAACAGTCAATCAACAGTAAGCAATGCAGATGTATAGTCCAGCACCCTCCATCTACACTCTGTACACAATCCCCAGGGGGCAAAGACTTCAGTTGACACAATGGGATGTATCTGTTACATAACAAGGCATAACTAAAACCATCACAGTCACACTGACAAACAGAACAGCCTGTCTTGCAGGAAGCAGTACCCAAGGTGAATTGTATGGTAATGTACATCCAGATCCCTTAAGGCAGCTTACCCTGATACCCCTCACATATTGTAACAGCCTAGGTTAGTTATGATGCATCACCTCCCATAGACTGACATGCAGGGGCATATACCACTGTTACATACACTGACCTCTGTACTGCATAAGGGCACACATGTATTGTGCAGATGTAGCCCACACATATATGGACCCAACCCCACAATATGTGGGGGGGGGGCAAAACAGCAGTGGGATGATGGCAGGAATGATAGCATGACATACTCACAGGCCCCTGACAACATGTAATATGGACAAAGCCTGGTATGTAGGTGGAGGACAGAGGCTAGAACACAGGCCCATATGTGAAATAGTGTTGTCATACACTAAGCAGGTCGCTGGTGTTACAGGATAGTCTGCAACATACCCTTAGTCAGGAATATGAAGTCAGAAACACAGATGGATGTAGCCATGTACTGATAGCACTCAACACACATACTGCCAGTGATATATCTGACACAAGACCTGTGTGGTGGACAGGTAAAACATAACAGGCACACCTCTGGCCATCAAGTAGATAGGCACACAGTTGAGAGCTATGCAGACAGACTGCAGTCCATGTTAAACTAGTATGTACACACAAACCCTGTAACACTGGTGCTATACAATGCATACAGCAACACTACTCACACTCTGTTTGTAGTTCTGGAAGCTCATACAAATATGTAGATGGCCTGAGTGTGCAACTTCTCTTGTAAGAGGCATTGCTACCTGCTGTCTGTAACACTGCTGCCCACTCACAGGAAGGATGTCCACCATGCAGGAAAGGTAAACGGACCACGACCACATGATGTAGGGATTTATAGTAGTGGGTTGCCATGACAGTGGTAATTGGAAGTGCTGCACAGCATGCAGGTAGCAATTGGAGGACACTGATTGGTGCAGAGGCCATCACCTGATCATGTGCATCACCTACAAAAGCCATGCTGCAATCTATTCGAAGCAGCTCAGTCCATTTACTGGAGAGATAGAGAGAGACAGAGAGAGACAGAGACAGAGAGACACAGAGAGAGACAGAGACAGAGAGAGAGAGAGAGAGAGAGAGAGAGAGAGTGAGAGAGACAGAGACAGAGAGAGAGAGAGAGAGAGACAGAGAGAGACAGAGAGAGAGTGACACAGAGAGAGACAGAGAGTGAGAGAGACAGAGAGAGAGAGACAGAGAGGCAGAGCGAGAGAAAGACAGAGAGAGACAGAGCGAGAGAGACAGAGAGAGAGAGAGAGAGACAGAGAGACAGAGAGACAGATAGACAGAGAGAGACAGAGACAGAGAGAGACAGAGAGAGAGACAGAGAGGCAGAGAGAGACAGAGAGAGACAGAGAGACAGAGAAACAGAGAGAAAACAAAACCAGATCCAAAACAAGAGCCACAACCAAACCAAAAACAGAAACACAGGAAGCAGGCTAAGGCCATAGCCAAGGAGAAAAAAAAAACTCCTACAAGGACACCATCCACAACAGACCTCATTCCCACAACAGGTATGTGAAGTATATATGCATGTAATTGACTGTAGTACTTGGTCCAAAATACTGGGGTAGATGATGTGGAATGATATATATGTGCCAGCAGGTGTTGCTGTTGTAATGATGTTCAGCTGAACAACTGCTATGAACATTAGAGTCTGGCCCTGTGGGTAGTGGGCCATACCTGTCAACTGTGCAGAGCAGCACCAACTGACAAGATGTAAGCCAACAGAGTGTGTGTTATGTAATGGAAATGTAGTATATTACTGTGGCTAATACCTGGTGGTGGAAGTAATGCCATAATGATGGACTCATGGGTTCCAGAGCCCATCACTTGCAGGACACTCAGATTAACACATATTGTAGCATGCTGAAATGCCATAGGTGTATAATAGACTTACCTGCAATCTTCCCCTATATATACCCCCTAATGTTAGGCTGTGTCCATATGTGGCACCTGTCTGTGTCGGAGCAAGGCAGAACAGTGCAGCTGTGCAGTAAGGAGAGTTAGAGATTGTGGACCTAATGTCTGAATGTACACCATATATAGGTATGCATATGTGTACATACATAATATAGATATATATATATATATATATATATATATATATATATATATATATATATATATATATATAAATCTACATGTATGTCTACAGATATACAGATGTCCATATCTAGACATATATATATATATATATATATATATATATATATATATATATATATACGCATATCTACATATATACATTTATATAAACACATACACACACACACATATATGTATGCAAACATATGTTCCCTATATTACTACCATAGTGCTGCATGCTATGTGTGAGGGAACAGCACACATAGCAATACACACAGATATATACAGCTGTAAGTGTGTGCACCATGGATGGGTATGTCACATGTGAACCCCTTGTTGGGACCACATTGCCCTTGTCTGTGAAGTAGGGAATGGGAATATGGGGAAAGATACAGGTATATTTGTGGAGGTGGCTCGGGTTGGTAGATATAGAGGACAGCCTACAGGGGTGGTGTATGACACATGTGGTGGGTAAACACCCTGGATGTTGTGTGTGGTCTGCGATGTGGAAGCTCCATGCATTAAGGTGCTGTAGCACATCCCACAAGTGTCTGTGGAGCCCCCTATGGAACAGACCCTGGACCTGATCTCGAGTGACAGGATCATGTCTGTCTGTGCCCCCGGGAGGGGCAACATCCCCTGAGGTGGTTCCACCTGAAGGTAGTGCTGGACCAGAAGATGCGGAGGCCCCAGGGTGGGTCCCACATGTGATGTGGCCTGGTAACATGGCCAGATGAGGTGGGAGAGGTGGTTCTGCTGGCAACTATTCCCTAAACATGCTATTGTGTCACTGTTATAGAACATATGTGGGTAGTAATAGTCCACACAATCCCAGAACATGTCCAAAACCATGCATAGATATACCCAATAACACAGAATGACAGATGTGCAGTAATCACATAGCAAGCATATCACATGCTTATATGGAACCATAGTGGCCCTGACACTGGCATGCAGGTGAAATAGTCCATAACAGGTTAGCAATGATAGTGTCCAGACAGGGAACATGGCTACAAACACATTGAACAAAGTGTGGTACAATACAATATATATCCCAATGGTAGGTAAGCTTTAGCCATACCTATTGAGTTGTGTGAACAGTTTGCTGTTACTGATATGGTGGGGTGGTGACAGAGATGTGTATTAAGAACCTTGGTAACCTTGCTGTATGAGTTGCTCAGACTTGTTTCCATCTTTATGTCTTTCAGGCAAGATGTCCCACTGCCATCTACCCATGTATTCAGCAGCGGAAAATGAGGTTGTGTTGAACCACCTAATACAGCACTATCCAGTCCTATTCTGCAGGGCTGTCCATGAGCAGCAGGAGTGGACTGCCCTGTGGAACGATCTAGTCCACAGGGTCAATGATGTTGGCCTGAATAACCGCAGTTATGAGCAGGACCAGCATCATTGTTCTGACCTGCTTCGCAATGCCCGGTGTGCTGCTGCAGTCTGGGGGAATCACCTCACAACAGGGTGAGGGTCATGCCATCCATTCCCCCAACATGTGTTGAGGAGCTCCTCGCCTGCCTCGTGGAACCTGCCTGCCTGCACACCCAACATCAGGCAGAGACCATTGTGGCGGTAGGTGCTACCCACACACCGGCTGATGAACATGCAGGCAAGGCTAAAGGGCACATCAGTAGACCACTGTTGCATATGCATCCACATCTGTACAGGTAGATCATGCATATGTCAGATGTCATATATATAGTCTGTTGCTGCGTAGTAATAATAAACAGATCTGTAAAAGCGGTAGTATTGTGGACTTGTATTGTTGATGTACTGTAATGCTGCACCCACCCTGTAGCAATGCCACAGCTGTGGCCACTGACATTGCATCTCTCACACTCTTATTTAGGTCCCTCTGGTATACCACCAAGGCAGCAGCCTGTAAATTGTGAGTATGGTTTATGCTGATGCTTGCCAAAACACTGGGCATGTAATGGTTATGGTATATTCCATGCACACATCTAACACTTATCCATAATGCATGTTGCACATGTTCACGTATTGTTGCTGTTAAATGCACTGCATCACAGTGGTGACTATAATGGGGTATCTGAAGGGTATGTCAGACACCTGCAAGAAAACTAACATCCTGTCATTGCAAAATGTGTCCACAGGGATGAACATAAAAGTGGGATACATGGCCTACAGTAGGGACGTGTGAAACATCACCCTTATATAGTGCAACAACAGTGTATATACCAGTATTACAATGGCAACTATTACAGATCTACACTATGACATAACATAATAGTGTGGTCCACATTATTAGCTGAGACTAGGCTGTAACACGTGATGTTCAGTGTATGGGACACTGCAAACTGAAACACATGTGTAGGCCATACTTGTCAAGCATCTGCAAAAAGGCTGAAGGTGGGGAGGGTGTGTCAGCATGACACACAAGTGCACTGCAGCAGGGATCCTAAGGATGCTAAGAATGGCCGTATCTGCACACAGTTAGGTTCAGGAACTGTGGCAGACATAACCCTACCCCCACAGCAATAGTGACGGCAGTGTGTGAACACCAAGGGATGTGCACATGAGTAGAGATTGCAATCATGAAGAGTTGGGGGACATGTGTAGGGCAGACTGACCATATACTGGGAAATGCAGATGGCCCATGCTAGTATACCCCTGCCAGGAATAGTGACTGCTGTAGTACATATAACAATAGGTGCAACAAACCATCATGATAAGGGCATGCACACATATGCACCCATGGAGTGTATGCATCACAGTCAGCATCTGCACACCTAACACATTTCATAGACACTGCATGTGAATTTACAGAAAATATGTCACATATCAGGCTCATGTAGTGTTAATATATGCGGTGATGTGATCCCATGGCAGATCAAGGAAGAGTGCATCATATCAATAATGGTGTGTACACCCCCCATAGCCATGGTACGGTCTGACGGTTGTTAGTGTAATAGTACTGGATTGGTCATACATGCGCCGCTAATGTTAAGAGCTGTAAACCAGACATCAGGCATTCACAAATGACATCTGTCCACATATCATTCCAGATATGTGTCACTGAAAAACATAGGGGCTCTGAGCATTAGAGCAGACATAACTGACACAGTAATACACATTCAGAAATGGTTTGTACACCTGTGAGGTTTGGTGCACAGTACATGGCAGGGTGCAGAACAGGTGCACAGCAATACTGTGCACATGGGTGCAGTGTTTTCCAGGGGAAGGGGCATCACCTACTAACACAGCCCATGCATCACACACATGTATACTGTTGCTAGCATGGATTGACTATAGCTGCACTTCATGCTGTTGAGTACCATATATTATGCATGTTGACAAAAGGGTAATGGGAAGACTGTGTGTACTATCTTTGCACAACCTCACCTGTATATATATGTGTGTGTGCGGGGGGGGGTATTTTGTCTGTAAGTGCAATCTGGTGGAGTGGAGGGGAATTGATGCATGTAGGATGTGTGTGTGCATATGTGTGTGTGTTTGTGTGGGTGTCCATGTATGCACATGTGTGATTGTGGGGTTGTTCATATGGCAGTACTTCCCTTTGGGATTGTGCAGTACATAGACATGGACTGACACATGAGACACCAGGGATATTTGTCTGATATGTAATCACAGGACAGCTGATAGTATAATAAGGTCTGTAGCATGGAACATGCATTGGGATGGAAAGTAGACACCAGGTATACTGATAATATTGCAATCAGCAGAGAGGTGAATGACTACCCATGTATGCGGCACTACAGATGTATTGGGGAATTACAAGACAACACCAGGGAATGCATCCATATATTACTGTTGTCCACATGATAGGTTGATTGAGCAGCAGATCTTGCATGTACTGACCAATACTTACACATGACACTCCAGCGTGTGACATTATGGAGTGAATGTAGTAGCCCCTAACATATAGGGGCCATGCTTATGATGTCCGGACATACACAGGGTGAACAATGGATGACAGCAGTGAGGCCATGTGAAACCTACTCCACTCAGGTGAAGGAGGTAATGGAGTAAGAGGTCTTGTGTTGTGATCACTTGTCTAGGCATTTAGAGGAATAATACATTAATGAGTGGTATTGATGAGTGCATGTCAGCAAGTGTGATGCAGGATGGAGTACTCATGTGAATAAACGTGGTACTGTCTTTAAAATCAGGGACAGGTAGGTATTAATGTGGAATGTGTGTGTGTGTGTGTGTGTGTGTGTGTGTGTGTGTGTGTGTGTGTGTGTGTGTGTGTGTACTGTTATGCAGTGCTGTACAGGTCTTAAAGTGCATTGTTTTCCACCACAGGTGGCGACGTGGGTCAGGATCCCTCCTGCATGCAATCTGATGGTGTCCATACAGACGCCGAAGATGATGATAGCACTGTTGAGGCAGGGTTTTCAGGGGCCAAAACTGTGCCATTGTCTGACAACCTCCTCTTAGCCACCCCAACCCTGCACACAGTTACAGTGCCTATACATACCCCATCATCAGTGGCCATAGCAGAGGGACAGTTGGCAGTTGGTAGCAGTGCATAGGAGAGTGTGGTATCTATGCCTACTGTGTCTGTTCACAGCAGGCATAGCTGGATGTCCAGCAGGGCACCACATAGGCAGATGTATCAGGGTGCATGCAGTAGGGCTGCTGGTCATCATGCCCCTGGCAGAAGCGCCACAACTGGTACCACCAGGTGCGTGTTTCAGACTCTCATGGGGGCCTAGGCACATATGGAACTGTACACCAGGCAGGGCCTGAGGCTGCAGAGGTCTGCTCTTACATCTGTAAGTGACAACTTCCATGAACTGCCTGGTGCCCTCCGTGCTCATACCAAGGTCATAGATAGATGGTTGGGTGAGATGTTGGGTCTCATCGACCGTGGTTTGTCCATGCTTGAACATGTGGTGGGAGTGCAGCAATGGCCGTGTGGACATAGGCCAGCAACACCAACAGCTGGCGGTCAATGTGGATGTGTCTAGGACACCAAGGCACTCCTGTAGTGGCAGTACCAGCCCCAGCACTGCAGGGGTGTTGCTGTCAATACCACACCACAGCAGACCATGTGCACATGGCCCTGGCCAGTCCCAGGAGGGACCTGGTTCCAGCGGACATCTGTCATCATCATCAGGGGAGAGCAGCACATTGAGGCCTGTACCTGGACATGCCCATGGGACACCTGGTAGGCACAGTCCATGTGTCCATGGCTGGAGGTGGTGAACTGCACACCCTGCCAGGTATGCTCTGCAGCTGTCCAAAAAACACCTGTATAGGGCAGCCACATGACAGAGCTGTGCGCATGCATACCCATACACTATATGAACACACCTAGGGCAACCCCATACCTACAGACACCGTATCACCACACCCATTTCAACTAATTACAC
Source organism: Protopterus annectens (assembly GCF_019279795.1). Lineage (NCBI taxonomy): Eukaryota > Metazoa > Chordata > Ceratodontiformes > Protopteridae > Protopterus > Protopterus annectens. The sequence continues at coordinate 873,418,721 of NC_056727.1, forward strand.
CCCTTGCCCACACACATGGTGTCAAATGTATGGCCTACCCTTGGTCTCTGGCAAACTAAAAACACACCCTGTGCATATGATGATACCTGTGCCACATCCCTGTCATCCATAACATTGATGCAGGGGCAGGTTAATATGGTTCTGATGCACTTGATGACTGTCATACCTCTCAACCTGGAAATACCACAAATCTGGACTAGGTCCATGAAAAATAAGTACAAATCTGTACACAGATTAACATAAAATTTGCATGCATAATAATGTAACCCCGCCCACTCCTATGGAATTGTGGGATACCAACTTTGAAATGCAAACTGAAGAATAGACAACAAAAATATGGCACCAGAGTCCCTCTGCAGCCATTCCAATGTCCCATTACCTATTTCGCCCATTTACCATAAACACTAATGTGTGCATGCTGCTTTACTAATACAATGATTATTTGGATTTTATTTTTACATTTAACAGTCCAATGCGCAAACACCAATAGACATCTGCTAAACAGAGCAACACTTGTCTCACAATGAAAATAGACTTGGCATTAAAACTTCTCTGCCCTTGAAACTCACATTCATTAAAACCCACACCACATTAAAAAAATGCATTTGGCCAGTGATAGATAAAGATTACCTTTGGGCTGTTCTCAAATCACTAGCCACTTGCATACAAAACAAGAAACATTCATGTTTTCTTTGATACACCTTCCTGACTATTAAATTATAATCCTTGTATAATGCAGCACACTTGTTAGACAGAGTACATTTTACATTGTTTGAACATTTTCCCAATAGGCTGTAGGCAATGAAACAAAATGCATGAACCAATAATGACAAAACTGCCCAATTCAGAACATTTTCATCATAAAAGTCTACTTCCACAGTGTCCACCACACCCACACTATAAATAGAATGACAGTGGTCTAAGCCATAGGCATCTTGCAGCTTCACGCACTTATTTTCAATTTCATTTTTTTTTTTGGGGGGGGGGGTACTAAAAGGCCAAAAACCAGGGACACATTTTAAACATTACTTGTATAATTTTGGAAAGTTGCTAGAATAAAATTTTGCGTTACCACCATTCATTTCACTAGCAAGTCTCAAACCCAGGACTGTGTGCACTACAGCTAGAGCAACATACCACTATGCGAAATCAGCAGGAAGACTGACACTTAAATGGCTATCATTTAGTGAATTCAGTTCTCACTATAGTTCTCAACCTCTCTGCACAAAAAACCTGGACAAAACCAATAATGGGGGAATAAACTTCAGTTCTCACTTCTTACCATAGCTCTCAACTCTTAGCACAAAAAACCTGGAACAAGCCAATAATGGGGGAATACAGCCCCGAAATAGGGACAAATTTCAAATACTGAACTTATAAACTTAGAAAATTGCTAGAATAAAAGATTTTGTGTTACCATTTATTTTCTGAAGAATCTGAAGTCTGAAATTCAAATGCCTGTCATTATTTAATGAATTCAATCTTGCAGTGATTTGCCACAAAAATTCTGAAAACCACAGATTTTATGAGGAACAGATCAAAAATATGAGGCACAAATTTATAGGTGGTGGTGGCTAGGGACTTTAGGTTCTTTTTATCCTGTAGATCAGTCCTGTTATAAAAGCCTTTAATCTCCCTTATGTGTAGCCTAATATCTGTCGTTCCACATATCCTGCCTGTTGCTCTGTAAACACTTCCTTAGCAACCACTTACTTAATCAGGTGGTAATTGTCCATCTTGTTATGCCCCATATTCTTCCCCTATCTGGGATTGCACTCCCATTCTCCTTTCCCTTTCTCCTCAGCACCCTCCACTTTGCACCTCCCTCCCATCATGTCAGTGACATTGCCCCAATATAATCCCTCCCTCACCCAAACTCCTGTTTACTATTTCACTTTATTGTTTCATGTTACTCTTCATCTTCACCCTTGCATAAAAGACCAAAATTTCCCTCTAGTCACCCTGCAAGTTCAGTATTTTTCCATTAAACTTATACCTCTTACTATATAAAACAAGAGTAGGGGTGGGAGAAAGGTAAAAAGAGTTGGGAGCAGGTGGAAAGTAAGCAGAACTTGTGTGGGAAGTTAAAAAGTAACTGCCAGCTTTTGTTGGTCTTACTTCTACACACATTGTTTTTTGAAACTAGACATGTTGAGTTGAATGTTTTCTTTTTCCTGCTATGCTAACCTGACAGAGGAGGCATCAGATGCATGTCTTGCAAGCTTCTGGCTGTATACATGTCTAATTTAGACATATATTGAAAGAAAGTCTAGCTATATACAGTTAAGTCAGAGTTTGAACCTAAACAAGCGATCATCTCGGTGGGTCTGCAAATTGCATAAAGAAAACTGACTGTTTATGAATATGCATCTAACAGCTGTTCAGTGTATTTGTCTGTCTTTGAGACCATAGATGTGTTTTTTGACAGAATAACACCTTTAAAACTGTATAGTTCAACTGGCAAACCTCAATGCTTGCACATAGAAAATGATATAGATATGTGTTCTGGTTTGCACTAAACACAGAATACCTCTTACTTCTTAGTCCAGTTGCACTGACATGCCTGGCAAGTGTATGTGTGTGTCTTTCGGCTTTTCCCGGTTAGGGGTCGCCACAGCGGAACTCCGGTCCGCTAATGATTGGCAGTAGAGTTTTACATAGTGTGTGTGTGTGTCTTTCGGCTTTTCCCGGTTAGGGGTCGCCACAGCGGAACTCCGGTCCGCTAATGATTGGCAGTAGAGTTTTACATGCTGGCTTGCCGGGCCTAACACACAACCTTCAACGAAGGAACGCCCATTCACGCATGTCGTCACACAGTAGACGCTTTAACTGAGAATCGAACGGGCAACGTCTAACTGTGAGGCGACAACGCTACCGCAGCACCACCACCGCAGACTGACATGCCTGGCAAGTAAAATGCATTATATGCTATTTCTTTACGCTTCACAGTTCCCAAATGTGTCTCATGTACTCTTGCCAAATTGCTTTTCTTAGATGATTAGACACACTTTATATGCATCAAAGTGTTCCTGTTTAAACAAAAATATGATTTAGTGTTGTAGTATTTTCTTTATAAAAAAAAACTTTTGGTATGGTAAGCCTTTTCCTCTCAAATTTGGAAGCATCATCATCTGTGAAACCCTCTAAATATCCTTTTAAAAAGTTTTAGCTTCTCTTTGGTTTTAGACAACTGCAAAATTACCCAGTTTACTTCCACTTCTTCCCCAAACAAATACTCTTTTTCATCTGGTAATCTGATGATATGAATAACTCAGCATGTCTGCTCTGCTATATGCAGGTCCTTGCCTAGTGTATACTTAACAGACAACTCATATTCTGCAGTCTTGGCAACATTCTTTGCAGGTTCAGCAGTAGTTTGTCCTAATACTTCATAATATAGTCACACATGGTCTGTTAGTGTGTACACAGTTTGCCCATAAATATGTTCACAGAACTTGTCGCATCCATACAATATAACAAATGAGTTATCTATCTCAGTCACACACCCACCTCATTCCTTAGTTGAGTGTCCGTTGAGAATTCTTTCTAATCCATTCTCGTTCATTCCGTTAAGGATTCCCCGAACAGTGCTGCCGATAATCCATTCTCATCTCGTTCCCTGCCGATAATCCAGTCTCGTCTCCCACTCGTATCTACAACTGGCCAGCCATAAATGATGTGAGCTCCTTGAGCTCAATTCCAACTGGCTGGTAGCCCTGATGGAGCTCACGTCATCGCACACATGATGACATCAGCTCTGACAGCGTAAAAATCAAAAAACAAGAGGAAAAAAATCGGAAATGAAAGGGTGCCACTCAGGAAATGTGGCACCCCTTCATTTGGACACCAAAACTCGGTAAAAACCAAGTAATTTGGGATGGTTGGGAGGTATGGTGACTGTACTACAGTGTACCAGTGTACTGCAGTGTAACATGTTGTCAGGAGTAATTTTTAAGGCATACATGTCAGGCATTGTAGCTGTCCAGCAATGATGCATTATAGCTGTTAGTAACACTGGCTGATTGTGGTCTCCATAATGTTATCCATTTGTGTCATAGGTGTACATGTGTCAGTGGGAGGATGGTCTGCAGTCATATTCCACAAGGGGTATGGTCCTGTGGTGACACCATGGCTGTGACATATCCGGGGTACAGTTGAACACATGTCACAGGTTTGTGTAACAGGCATTTCCTGTGCCACATGGACAGGTGACCCACTGGGACATGTATAATCAGCAACCTGATGTAGACCCATCCACATACGCGCACACTCTTACTTGGCAACACTGGGACTAGACCCCTACCTAGGTATGTAGTGCTACTGAACTGTGTGCCTTTCATTGCACACATCACACAGCGTTTAGGGTGAGGTGTGTTCCAGGTTACATGTTACATGCGGAATATCCCCAGAGATGTACAGTATGGTAATGGGGGATGTAATGGTTGTATATGGACAATACATTGTGTGACATACCATCTTATACACATTAACAGACACATAACAGGCAGACACACATCCAAGAGACCTGGGCCAATCGGTGCTAACTAACTTGTCCATGTGTCCATTGTGTTACAGGTAGGCTGCACACAGCACATGCATAACTGAGCTGGATTGTGGTATCAGTTACCTGTATGGTTGATGGTGACAGTGGTCACCATACAGTGGTACATGGGACATATACTGTTGTACCATGGTGTAATGACAGTGTACACAGCAACCACATCCCACAGTGGATATTGTACTCACTGGAACCCATGATGACACTCTAACATACCCACCATCACACATTGCTCTTGACTGCGATACAACCCATAGTATATCCCAACAGTGGTACTACAGGGCTATGCATCTAATGCATATGCCACAGGCATAGTAGGGCATTGCACTGTCATGCCTCACCTATGGGCAGCAACAACACTATCAGTACTACTGTGTGGCAATGCATATTGTAATAGGAGTATGTGGCTTCGGAATGCTGTACCCTACAGATATACAGACATGCACACATACACACACTTGCCAGAACTCAATGGGTATCCCATGCATATCGACCCATTTTACTACACTGTTGTACTTGTACTGCAAGGCTCATGGATCTATTAGGGAGAGGAGTGTAGCAGGGTACATGTAATGTCTGATACAGCAGCAGCCACATCTGACTATGGCAATGGGTATTGGGGTGGTTGTGAAGGCCCTCATGGTATTCCCAACTACAGGTGTACTAACACACAGACACTGCTATCCTCAGTAATATACACGTACATGTGTCAGTACTGGGGTGCATCACTGCAGGTTGTCATAGGTGTGTACCTGGCTATTGTCCATGGAGAGATGGGTTGTGTAGGGGATGTGTCTACAGTGGTATCATGCCACCTGCCATATGCCAGCAGGCAATCTGTTGACAGACACCACTGTGGTGACCCTCAGGGTGAGAGTGACATCCTCCTGCAAATGGCCACTGAGGTGATCCAGTTGACATGTATGCAACATGCATCAGCCAATCCTCTGGGTGCCTCTTGCAAATGGCCACTGAGGTGATCCAGTTGACATGTATGCAACATGTATTACAACACATGGTAAGTGTCTGTGATGGAGACCTGTACCCAAGCATTTTCTGTTAATGGTGGTACTCTATTGGCATGTGGTGCATACAGGATATTGTCTCCTATATGTACCAGATATAACACAGCTGGGCAGACATGTCAGTGTTAGTCAAGCATAGGTTGCCTGTACATATCCAAGCTGTATACCTGCCATCTGCACATCTCTACAGGGACTTGCAGACATCAGCTTGGCACGTAGCTATGCAGTAGGATGAATGTGTCAACAGATAGATGTTTGACAACAATATGTATGCCATTACTACATGTTGGAAACCATCACTGATATGTACTGTACAGACGCCAGTCTACAGTTACATTCCACATGTCAGATCATTATCCAGTAGGGGATATATATACAGTGAAACAGCTCACACACCAGGAACATGACAGTGAGGCCTCAGAGTCCAGCTATGCCTGCAGGTGTGCTTGTTGTCAGTACTACATTTTGCACTCTACTCTTGCCTGGAAAAGCACTGTCAACAGTAGTACCACCATGATACACTACATGCCAGTGTGACAGCATGTAATCTGGGTTACTACCCTTGTATGTAACACATTCAAATGGATAACAGTGCTGTAATGGTCTTATATACTTTGTGTGTCCCAGACATGACATTCACACCCCTTGTGACTGTAATGACAGCACATAGATGCATGTAATGTACATGGCATTACATATACTTATTATAGATGTCATTACCCTGCTGTGTTATCAGACTGGAATGTGAGCACTGGTTACCAGGGCTGAGCCATGCTTAGAAGGTGTTGGCATTGCTGCAATTTAACAGCTTTGCACATGGGCAAGTGAAACCTACACGGTGTAAGTGCCCGTACGTTTAACCGTTGTGTAGCTTCGTGCAAACCCGCGCAAACGCACTTAAAGCTGCCTTACCCACTCTGTATACAGCAGCCCTTGTTCTCCCCAGCAACCAAATAAACAGCCCTTGCAGGTATTGAACCCAGGAACCTGTACACTATAGTCACAACAGTTAACCACTACACCATAACAGCTGTGAAGATAAGTTGTTATTTTTCCAATATATCGGCCACTACACATATTGAATAGTATTTTATAGTTGCTTTGACTTCCACAATTGTGTAACACTTGTTACTGATATTACTGTTGCATCACATATGTTATTATCTCTAAATATACACACATCAGATACATTCGGTGAGGTACATCTGGGAAGGTATATACAACCATGATGTTTACACACGACAGGAATATATATATATATATATATAGATATATATATATATATACACACACACACATACATATGTTGATATATGTCTACATGTACATACACATACATATTCATACATATGCATGTCTACACATCTGTATAGTGCATCATATATATGGCCATTTGTAGATCTCTTTGTATATATACATATATATATATATATATATATATATATATATATATATATATATATATATATATATATATATATATACATATACACACACACACAAACACACATGTATATATAGATATATATGTATGCACATCATATGTGTATAGATATGCCTATTTATGTTGATATATATGTAGATATCCATAACTATATGTGCATATGTATCTATATATCTGCATATGTGTACTTAGGGACACAGGTGGACAGTGGTCTCACCTTCAATAACCACATCACCACAACAGTCAGGAAATCCTTCTGTGTGGCACTCCTCATCACTAAGGGCTTTTCATCCAGAAAAAAGGAGATCATTGTCCCACTGTACTCATCCTTCATTAGACCCATTATAGAATACAACACCCTATTTAGTATGTACCTCTCAAGGCATCTGCAATAACTGGAAAAGCCGCAGAAATACCTCACTAAAAGAATCAAAGGCCTAAAGCAGATGCCCTATGCTGACCACCTTAAAAACTCCAGCTATACTCAGTCACATATCGTCTACTCCTAGGCGATCTCTGCTTAACATACAAGGCCATGTCAAACTCAGAGCTGATGGACATGCTACAGTTAAAGAAATCCCAATCCCTTAGAGCCACACACTCCAGGGAGCTAAACCTTGTCATCACAATAAACAAAACATGCTGGAGGATAGGTTCCTAACCCAGAGACTCCCCAGACTCTGGAATAGACTGCCCATAAATGTCAAGCAGAGCACCTCTTTGGCCCTCTTCAAAAAGAACCTTGACAATTGGATGGGAGAAAGGAAATTCACCCTGGAGATCAGGTCAGTCACCCTGCTAGACAGGGGTCCAGGGAAGCAAATAGTGTGGGAAGAAATAGCCAGGGAATTGTTATGGTTAGGCTTGTATAGGCCCTAGGGCCAATAGCCTAGTACCAACCTATGAACCTATGTAGACATATATTGCTGCGTATATGTATATATTTGAGTGTTTATATGTATATAACCCTGCCACTTAGGATGCACAAGCCAGTGCATTTCTTTGTGCCGGTCCCAAGCCTGGATAAATGGGGAGGGTTGCATCAGGTAGGGTATCTGGTGTAAAACGTTTTTAAATCATTCATGTGGACAGCAGTAGATATTTACATACTGGATCGGTCGAGGCCCGGGTTAACAACAACCGCCACCAGTACTGTTAGCCAACAGGGTGCTGGCAGAAATTGGGCTACTGTTGGCCAAAGGAGAAGAGGGGGAAGGCATGGCCAAATGCTGGAAGAGAGGAGAAAGGCTAGGACTGTGGTAGTGAGGGTCGGAACTTTGAATGTTGGCAGTATGACTGGTATAGGGAGAGAGCTAGCCAATATGATGGACAGAACGAAGGTTGGTATATTGTGTGTGCAAGAGACCAGACGGAAGTGGAGTAAGGCTAGGTGTATCAGAGGTGGGTTCAAATTGTATATCATGGTGTGGATGGGAGAAGAAGTGGCGTAGGAGTTATCCTGAAGGAACAGTATGCTAAGAGTGTTTTGTAGGTGAAAAGACTGTCAGATAGAGTGATGGTTATGAAGCTGGAAATTGATGGTGTAATGATGAATGTTGTTAGTGCATATGCTCCACATGTTGGCTGTGCAATGGATGAGAAAGAAAAATTTTGGAGTGAGTTGGATGAAGTGGTGATGACTGTACACAAGGGTGAGAGAGTGGTGATTGGAGCAGATTTCAATGGGCATGCTGGTGAAGGGAACAGAGGAGATGAGGAAGTGATGGGTAGGTATGGTGTTAAGCAAAGGAATGCAGAAGGTCAGATGGTAGTGGATCTTGCGAAAAGGATGGACATGGCTGTGGTCAATATGTATTTTAACAAGAGGGAGGAGCATAGGGTGGCATACAAGAGTGGAGGAAGATGCACACAGGTGGATTATATCTTATGTAGGAGGGCCAGTTTGAAGGAGACTGGAGACTGTAAAGTGGTGACCGGGGAAAGTGTAGTTAGGCAGCATAGGATGGTGGTTTGTAGGATGACATTGGTGTGCAAGAAGAGGAGGAGGAGTGTAAGGGCAGCACCAAGGATCAAATGGTGGAAATTGAAAAAGGATAATTGTGAGGTGGAGTTCAGGGAAGAGTTAAGACAGGCACTGGGTGGCAGTGAAGAGTTAACAAATAGCTGGATAACTACAGCAGAGCTAGTAAGGGAGACAGATAGAAAGGTGCTTGGTATGACATCTGGACAGAGGAAGGACGACAAGGAGACATGATGGCGGTGGAATGAGGAAGTACAGGAGAGTATACAGAAAAAGAGGTTGGCAAAGAAGAAGTGGGATTGTCAGAGACAGATGAAGAAAGTAGACAGGAGTATAAGGAGATGAGGTGCATGGCAAAGAGAGAGGTGGTGAAGCCTAAGGATAAGGCATAAGAAGAGTTATATGAAAAGGCTGGACACTAAGGATGGAGAAAAGGACCTGTACCAATTGGCTAGACAGAGGGACTGAGCTAGAAAGATGTGCAGCAGGTAAAGGTGATAAAGGATAATGAGGGAAACATACTCACAAGTGAGGAGAGTGTGTTGAGCAGAAGGAAAGAGTACTTTGAGGGGTTGATGAATGAAGAGAATGAGAGGGAGAAAAGGTTGGATGATGTAGGGATAGTGAATCATGAAGTGCAATGGATTAGCAAGGAGGAACTAAGGATAGCTATGAAGAGGATAAAGAATGGAAAGGCTGTTGGTCCAGATGACATACCAGTGGAAGCATGAAGGTGTTTAGGTGAAATGTCAGTTGAGTTTCTAACCAGATTGTTTAATGAAATCTTGGAAAGTGAGAGGATGCCTGAGGAATGGAGAAAAAGTGTTCTGGTACCGATTTTTAAGAATAAGGGTGATGTGCAGAGCTGTAGTAACTACAGAGTGATTAAACTGATCAGTCACAGCATGAAGTTATGGGAAAGAGTAGTGGAAGCTAGGTTACAAAGGGAGGTGATGATTAGTGAACAGCAGTATGGTTTCATGCTGGGAAAGAGCACTACAGATGCAATGTTTGCTCTGAGAGTGTTGGAGAAGTACAGAGAAGGTCAAAAGGAGTTGCATTGTGTTTTTGTGGACTTAGAGAAAGCATATGACAGGGTGCCTAGAGAGGAGTTGTGGTATTGTATGAGGAAGTCGGGAGTGTCAGAGAAGTATGTAAGAGTGGTACAGGATATTTAAGAGGGTAGTGTGACAGCGATGAAGTCTGCGGTGGGAGTGATGGATGCATTTAAGGTGGAGGTGGGATTACATCAAGGATCAGCTCTGAGCCCTTTCTTATTTGCAATGGTGATGGACAGGTTGACAGACAAAATCAGACAGGAGTCCCCGTGGACTATGCTGTTTGCAGATGACATTGTGATCTGTAGTGAGAGTAGGGAACAGGTGGAGGAGACCATGGAGAGATGGAGGTATGCTCTAGAGAGAAGAGGAATGAAGGTCAGCAGGACTAAGACAGAATATATTTGTGTGAATGAGAGGGAGGATAGAGGAATGGTGAGGATGCAAGGAGTAGAGGTGGTGAAGGTGGATGAGTTTAAATACTTGGGATCAATAGTTCAGATTAATGGTGAGTGTGGAAGAGAGGTGAAGAAGAGAGTACAGCAGGACGGAGTGGGTGGAGAAGAGTGCCAGGAGTGTTTTGTGACAGACAAGTACCAGCAAGAGTGAAATGGAAGGTCTACAAGAGGGTAGTGAGACCAGCTATGTTTTATGGGTTGGAGACAGTGGCAACATCAAAAAGGCAAGAGCTGGATGTGGCAGAGTTAAAGATGTTAAGATTTGCACTGGGTGTGATGAGGGTGGACAGGATTAGGAATAAGTATAGTAGAGAGCCAGCCCAGCTTGGAAGATATGGAGACATAGCCAGAGAGGCAAGATTATGTTGGTTTGGACATGTGCTGAGGAGGGATGCTGAGTACATTGGGAAAAAGAGGTTAAGGATGAAGCTACCAGGTAACAGGAAAAGAGGAAGGCCTAAGATAAGGTTTATGGATGTGGTGAGAGAGGACATGCAGGTGGTTGATGTGACAGAGCAAGATGCAGAAGACAGGAAGAAATGGAAACAGATGATCCGCTGTGGCAACCCCTAACAGGAACAGCCAAAAGAAGATGATGATATATATCCATATATGTATGTAGATATGTATATGTGTATATATCTATATAGATATAAGGATATATATATATGCAGGCTCTACATGCATGTCACAGCACAGAGTAACAGACACCTGTGAGAAAGTGTATACCCACAACCAATGTGAACACAGCCACATATGGTACGCAATCTTAATATGACACTATATGGACTGTCTGATTAATACCATCCTCATATGTGCCACTCACACACTAACCCTACATACACTGGGCATGACACAGTGTGGTCTGATGCCTATCTGTGGTATGGGACACGTGTGTGTCTGGCCCTACAGACATGTGAGCCAATAGGGTACCATACACTGGAGCAGCATGTATCATCAGATAGAATAGGAGCAAGAACAATGGCATTGACCACAGTCTGTGCACAGCCCAAGGTACGTATGCGCAATACACATACTGTTGACAATCACCATAAGTACACAGACTCCAGTACTGTACACACAACTGCAGAATGCCCAAGTTATGTCCTCAGAAACAACTCTTACTATACATAACATGTCTAGCAATCTGATATTTGACTGGCTTGTTATCAGGTATGATGTCAATAAATAATGGTGAACAGAACATATGGACCTCTTACTGCACGACATATGTACGATGGTTGACAGACATGTGGCTGGAACTACAAACACTGTCTCAATATTGGCATGTTGCTGTGATAACTTCATACATTTACTGTCGTACCAGGGTTTGTTATGGCATATGTCCTATGAGGGATATGAAGACAGTAACTCTCATGGCTGTCACCATGTACTGACTGCAATCCTCACAATATGCTTCTGCAGTTCTCAGATAGGGATTCTGTGACTAACACAAGAAACGAAAGGCTCCACACATTGCAGATAACCCTACAGATGGGAGTTTCCACAAACACATAACACTGTCATGACAGGCATTAAATCATGTAGACCAGCCATATCCATACACACCCTGTTGAACCTACATTACTCCAAATGCAGAAGAGCAACACTTACATTCTGTAGTCATGTCTGGCACATCCCCCTTCTGTCTGTTGGCCTGTTTCCACAGTGTATGTTGTTAGAGGTAAATCCCAATACCATCTGTGATGCTGTTTGCCAAACACCAAATTTAGGTCCTGCTCACAATGAATGAAAAGGTCCAACACCAACATGATGTTCCTAGATATTGGAGTGTGTTTCCATGCAATTGGCTTTGGGAATGTTACTACAGGTGTTCCACATGCAATCCACTACAGGGGGACTGCAATTCATGCAGAGGCCATCAGCTGATCATGAGCATCACTTACAAAACACAAGCTGCTGCCTAAGCAAAGCAGGTGTACTTCTCCACATCCACCAGAGAGGGAGTGAGAGAGACAGACAGAGACAAGTAAGGGAGGGGGTGGGTGAGTAAAACCTAAGCATGTTTGTGTCACACACCTACCAGTATGGGGTTGCAAACCCCTGACTGACTATGTATTGCTATCACATGTCTATGCAGTTATTGCATGTGCCACATAGCTTATGCTTGGGAGTTGTCCAAAGGTATATCTGATGATGAGTGACATCTGCACCAGTGATATAGTAGCAATATGGTAGGTGTAGTACATGTGCCTGTCCACATGAACATGTGTCAACATCAGCACAGCTACACTCTTTCAGGGACTCACACACACATTGACACAGTTGGCAAGGTCAGGAATAGGCTTCCTAACTAGCTAATTTGCCACAATACAGTAATGTGCAGGTATCACATGCACCACAGGGGTTATCAAGATGTTATATGGGCAAAGGGTATGTGAAGGTGTCTGACATCAGACAGCATGTTTCAGTAGACCAATGGCAGTTGCAGTGAGTGTGAATGTGGTTGAATGCATCATACTCCACACACACAGACACAGGGTGCCAGTACTGACATGCATGGGTGCATTGCTTCAGGGCATAGCTTTCAACCTTCCATTTCCAAAATGAGGAACACTAACCTTCGGAATGTGGGACAAACAGGCAAAATGTGGACCACATAAAAATGACTTACTAACAACTTCAACTAGGAAGGTCATAGGAATGGTTAAAATTTGCTGGATTTACTTATAAAAAAATTCCCTTACTGAATTAACATGATTCAGTTCTAATTACTATGGATATTAGTTAAAAAATTCCTAACACTGAATGTGTGACAGGCCCTTAAAATGTGGAACTTTGAGGAACATTAACTTTTTAAGACCCCAAATGAGGTATGTTCCTCATAACGAGGTACACTTGTGAGGTATGCTTCAGGGGTGTGTAGTGGTTGACTATGCCAGAAGGCTGTAGAAGGCTAGGTGAAGGGTATACCTTTGCATCAGGCCACATGACAATGGCCTGCAGCGTGGCTCAGGAGTGTAGTGTCTGGATTGGCCCACACAGGTGGGTATTGTATTCACCATCCAGTCACCTGGGTTACTATTGTGTGTGGCCAGTGCTGTGCAATGCTTGCCATGTATGTGTTTTATAGTCCATGACATGGATGGTGTCTGGGATGTGCACACATCCCACATTCATGTTTAGTGACACGTGGAACTGTACCTTGGGTGTCTGGCACACGTTGTGTACACAGAATGTTATCATCAGATGTGCCAGTCCTGGCCTCATGTGGTGGGAACTGGTAATGGACACCATGATGGCCCTGCACCTACACTGGATAGCATGATACAGGTATTCCCTGGTGTCAGTGGCATCTGTCCATACAGGGCATGTGTTTAAGGCATGGTATGTCCTTTGTGGGTCACATTTGATGGCACCAGAGTTGTTTCAGGCATCCATTGGGGTACATAGTGAAGGCACACTGTATGCAATTATGTGCCTATTGTAGTGATTGGACAGGGTGCCATGCCCACTGTAGTCCACTGCAATCACACCATGGTTACTGTCTGTGGGCAATATGCATGGTACTACCAACAAAGCAGAAGTTGCCTGGGCAAGTATGTTTGTGTATGAAACATGGGTTGAGGGTGTTCTCTGGGTAATACAAGGGTTGCTTACTTTGTTCACCAGGCCTTGATGTCACATGTAGGAGTATGGATTGGCACCCCTGCCTCTTGGCAATTTGACATCTGTTATCCTTGTAAGGTGGACATTGTGACATATAATAGGCCCACCATATAAGAAATTTGCAAAACCTGCTCCACAATGAGTCCAGTTGTTACACACTCACAGCCACCTCCACACAGGATACAAATGACAAACACAGACACAGTTGCCATATCTGGGATTAGAACTCCTACTTAATGAGTTTATCACACTTCAGCATTACGCAGTTACAGAGCACGCCACGGAGATTACTAGGCTACTCCTTCCCCAAAGGTGTATTTCACTGGGAATGACATCAGCAGGCTTGCCAAAGAAGGGCAATAGAGGATGTATTGACTGTGAATGTCCTCAAAAGCATTGCTCCCTACACAGACAAACATCCGCACTTTCCATGTCTGGGAATAGAACCCCGACCAAACTACTATATCACACTACAGCATTACACTGTTATAGGATGCACCACGGAGATTATTAGAGCACTGTTTCTCCAAATGTGTATTTTACTGGGAATGACATCAGCAGGCTTGCCAAAGAAGGGCAATGGAGGTTGTATCGACTGTGAATGGCCGGAAAATTAATGCTCCCTACACAGACAAACAAACACATCTACACTTGTCTGGGAATAGAACCCCTAACAAACTACTATATCACACTACAGAATTACACTGTTATAGGACACAACATGGAGATTACTGGACTATGCCTTCCCCAAAGGTGTATTTCACTGGGAATGACATCAGCAGGCTTGCCATAGAAGGGCAATGGAGGTTGTTTTGACTGAATGGCCTCAAAAGCATTGTTCCCTACACAGACAAACAAATGCAAACACACAAACATCCACACTTGCCATGTCTGGGAATAGAACTCCTACCTAATTTATCACACTACAGCATTACGCAGTTATAGGATGCACCACAGAAATTACTGGGCTATTCCTTCCCCAACGGTGTATGTCAAAGTGAATGACATCAGCAGGCTTGCCAATGCAGGGCACTAGAATTGTAGTGAGTGTGACTAGCCTAAAATGCATTGATCCCTGCACAGACAAATACACAGACACAGTTGCCATGACTGGGATTAGAACTCCTAACAAACTAGTTTATCACACTACAGCATTATGCAGTTATAGGATGCACCACAGAGATTACTGGCCTACTCCTTCCCCAAAGGTGTATTTCAAACTGAATGATATCAACAGGCTTGCCAAAGTAGAGAATTTGAATTGTAGTGAGTGTGACTAACCTAAAAAGCATTGATCCCTACCCAGACATGCACACACACAGTTGCCACATCTGGGATTAGAACTCCTATCTAACTAGTTTATCACACTATAGCATTACACAGTTATAGGACATGCCACAATGATTATTGGGCTACTCCTTCACCAAAGGTGTAATTCAAATTGAATCAAATTGAATTGACATCAGCAGGCTTACAAAGCACGGCATTTGAACTGTAGTGAGTGTGACTAGCCTAAAAAGCATTGATCCCTACACAGACACACACACAGTTGTCACACCTAAGATTAGAACTCCTACCTAACTAACTAGTTTATCACACTACAGCATTACACAGTAATAGGACACGCCACAGAGATTGCAGGGCTACTCCTTCCCCAAAGGTGTATTTCACAGTGACTGATGTCAGCAGGCTTGCCATAGTAGGACTATGCGGAGGGCAGTGTGTGTGCATGGGTCATAACCAATTCATCTAGAGGTAGACACACCACACTCAGGCACACACAGGTTTATATTTCGCAAGTATGTGTATACAACTGCTAGATGACTACTGCCTTGTACAGTCATGTTGCACAGTAAGCAGTAGCAACACATAGTCTATAATGTTGTGGGATTCCAGAGGCTAGCTTCTACAGTGAGTGACATTTACACATCATGTGGTTGTAGCCATTTTGCGGTGTGCTGGGTAGAATAGGCCTCATGATGGCAGGCTCTTTGTCACTGTCACTGTCTTCCACACATCTATGTATGTGTACTTTTGGCATATTATAGTATGTTGTTCTTGGATATATGTGTGTATTCTATCCAATGTGTGTGCAAAACATGACTGGTGCATACTGAGGAGTGTATGCACTAACATCTGCAACTGTCAGATATGTATGGTCCACTGTTGTTGCCAGACATGAGATTCAGTTCTTTAAGTGTGTGAGCATGCCCAGTATGACCTTTCAGTATTTTGTTGTCTGACATTGCCTTCATTTCTCAAAGTGTGGGAGCATGCCCAGTATGCCCTTCTGTATTGAATGTGTGGATCCATTCCAGGTAGATTGTACTTCAGTGCAGATTTTTGTGTTCTACACCTACAGCTAGCAAACTGTTTCTGCAGAATATCTGTACATCAGCTTGCAATATGGGGTCAAAATGGGCAAGGGATAGTAGGTACTGTAGGTAATTGTGTCTGTGCTGCTTCTGCTACATAGTCCTGGTGTTAGCAGAGATATTTAGACATGTGTAGTGTTATACACTGTGGTGTTTTATGTCCTCAAGTACAGTCAGGTAGACATTTTTGCTCGCAGTGATGTCCTGGGGAACATAGGGTGAATGTAGCTGTGTCCAGTATTGTGGTCAAACACCTACATATTCCTGCAAACTAATGCCATTCATGATGGGGAGCTGCAGACACTTGCTGCTGGGTCTGTGTAACTGGTTCAGCACCTTGGTACACTGGTGGCAGAGGATCCCATACTTGTACATCCATTGACATGACAGTATGGCCTTTTCCTTCTGTGGCAATACCTCACAACTGTACAGATTCACACAGGTTACCCAGAGGCAGAGGTCATATGTCAGGAAATTACCCCTATTGTGGTTTATGGGCAGGTATGTAGCCACCCATTTTTGTGTTTACAGCCAGGGATAGTATGTGCACATGGCTGTGTTTTGGACTTCGCACATTCCATGATGCCCATGCTCCCAACCCCTTATTATTCTATCCTCTTCCATACATTATGCAAACATTTTCTGATAATTTCCCTATAGGTATCACCTCATCACAGCAGTGTGTTGGTGTTGGTCCACAGTTCATGCAGTGGGCCATGGTGGACATGTTACTGTGGTTTGTCCACATGGCCTTGCATATGGGTTCTGTGGACTGTGTTATGTTGTTATTTGGGAGTTCATGACATAACATACATTGGCAGTACGGGTGAGATGCAGGCTTTGGCAGAGGACTGTAGGCCATTTGGTAGTGATGCAGACCAGCTGTAGCAGGCCATTGCATTCTGTCAGGTCTACAGTACCAGACTGCCATACAGTATATTCCCCTGGGGTGACAGGGTAGGTGTGCTAGGTGTTCATGCCAATACTTTCTGTCAGTATTGCTCAGGTGGTGTGGATGCTGGCAGGGCGCTGCTTACAGCTCGGGACACACCTGCACTGGGACACCTGCACTGCATGCTGCATTCTTTCACTATTGCCATACACATGTGGGGGTCATATTGTACCCATTCCCAACAGCAGGGATAAAACCAGAGAGGTACATGTGGGTGGTGGTTGGGTGAGCTGGGTGCATGTGTGCTATGGACACTACTTGCATCTGACTCACAGATATGCATGGGGCATTCCACGTATGCTGGCTTGTGCAGGGACATCAGCTGTTTCTCAATACATCATTCCTATGACCTTTGTGATCTGCGAATGTTTGGCCAGATGACATCGGTATTCCCTACTATAAGCCCAGATACTGTGCTGCAAACCTGTATGTACACTTCCAAGGGTGTGTACATTTCAGGATTACACAGTATACACTGTTTGTCTGGCATACTTTTCCATGTGTACTGCTTGTATATCTGGCCCAACAGTCATGTCATGTTGGTCTTTCAGATGGTGACACATTACCTCCATATATTTACAATGGCTTACTGCTAGTATGTGATATACTGGGGATCATTGTGTTTGGCACTGCAGATGTGAGGACTTGGCCCTGTCATCAGCAGTACTGGGCAATGGCCACCAGGTCATACCTCACCTTGCATACATACTGACCACTCTCACAAAATATGAAACACACCAACCTAACACACACATACCTGCATATTGTACAAATGCTACAATCTATCCTGCTACCTTGGCCACCTCAGGTAATCTGTGCTTCACTGGTATTATACCTACACATACATGTTACTACATTTCTACATCAGATTGGGGGGGCACATCAAACTGTTACTACATTTCTACATAGGATTGGGGGGGCACACCTGACTGTTTCTGCATTTCTACATATGATTGGGGGGCACACCTGACTTTTTCTACATTTCCACATAGGATTGGGTGGGGGGGCACACCTGACTGTTTCTACATTTCTATATAGGATTGGGTGCAGACACACCTGACTGTTACTACATTTCTACATAGGATTGGGGGGGGGGCACACCTGACACTTGTACATATTTGCTGTGACTGGTATGTCAGGTACTTCATTTCATTCTGTATTCTAACCTATCAGGCTGACTAGAGGCATATCAGTGTACTACAGGTATTAGTTTTGATTGACCTACATATCGGTTTCTGACTTCTTACCCTTCAGAACTAACATCACACTGCCTGACATGATGTAGTCTGTCTGTGTAGGCCTAGAGGGAGGTTACCCATAACCATCATTCAGAGGTCTTAGCACAGCCTTTGCTTGTGTTTGTCTACACCTGTCATGCTGGCTGAGACTGTTGTTGGGTATGTGAGCCTCCCTGTCTGGCATGTTTGTGTTATATGGACACACATGTGGCCCAGCACATTTCCTGCAGTGGGTTTTGTCACCATGTGTAGTACTGGCTACTATGTTGACACCAATATTTGTTAGAGATCTCATGCTGCTACTATGGGTGTCTACTATCTGCTGGCATCCCATTCAGCCACCCGATTCCCTTGTATGCTCACATCCATACCATAGATACAAGTAACAACACATACTACTCCATTCGGCAATTGGTAATAAGAGTGACTTATCTTGTGTCTGTGCCAGTATTGAGGACGGTGCTGGAGGGCTGCCTATGTCGGATGCACATAGTACACTCCCTATACATGGTTGAGCACAGGTAGTGTCATGTTTGGCATCCCTTTTACTGTGAGTCAGAAAGAGGTGTCATTCCCTGGGTCCCTACGGTGTCAGTGTATGTGCTATGCATTGCCTCTTTGCTAAGGCCAGGGCATAATGGGCATGCCTCCTTCTGCCTACTGGGGCAGGCTCAGGTTGTTCCTCTTACACATTACTCTGTGCCTGTGCACGCCTTGGCAGTGGTGGGGGGCTGTGTGGCCCTGCCCCATGCTGTTCCTGCTGCAGCTGTTTCCACAGGATCACATTGTGTAGCATGGCACATACGATGACAATTTGAGTACATGTAGCTGGTGAGTACTGCAAGTCTCCACTGGATGTCCAGGCACCAGAACCGTGACCTGGGCATCCCAAACACACTTTATTATAATTCTGGTCTATGTGTGTGCCTCATTATGTAGTTCTTGTTTAGGTGTGTGCGCATTTCTGATGGGTGCCATCAGCTACGGCTCCAGTGCGTTACCAGCATCCCCCACTAGGTGACCGTAAGGGATGCCCCCATTGGCAAATCTCTGGTACAGCTGCGTCAGATGCCAGATGTGGGAATCATGATAGTTTCCAGGGCAGCCAGCACACTCGTTCATTATAATGCTCTTGGCATTGCACACGACCTGGAAGTTGATGGAGGGGAAGCCCTTGTGGTTGATGTAGACCCTACCCCGATCACCAGGTGATGCTTTGATGTGTATGTTCGTGCAGTTTATAGCACCCACAACCTCAGGGTATTCTGCTATTTGGTGAAAGAGATGCATATTGCTGGCCAACGCCTCACGGGTGTTGTGGAAATATACATGCTCACCGGTATGTGCTGACATGGCATCCAGGAAATGGTAGAGTACCCTGGATGCCGATGCCTGTGAGATCCCCATGATATCCCCAGTTGGCCTTTGGGAAGTACCTGTGGCTAGTATTCTTAGGCCTACACATACCTTGATATCCACTGGGATGGGTTCCCCTCTGTTAGTTCTGTGTGTCAGGCGTGGCTGGCATAGCTCAACAATTTTCTGTAGAAGGTCTCTGTTCAACTGATAGCTCTCCACTATCTCCAGCTCATGTAGCCCCTGGTAGGTTACCCTGGGTCTGTACACTCTTCTCCATCTCCTCACTGTGGGTTGGTCGACAGCATTCTCATCCGCACCACCCTCAGCCTCTTCCACATGTTGATAGGTGCTGCAGCCCCTATAGTTTTGTTGTTTTTGTTTATTAAAACTTCCCTGCTTGTATACACCGGTGGTGTAGAGTATGTGGGAAAAAACAGAGGGAAAGGTGTTTGCATAGTTTATAGTAGTGTTCTGGGCTGGGCTGCTGCCTGTGTAATTGGCTGATTCTGATACATTTCACCTGCCAGCTAAGCTAGTTCTCCTTGATTACCTTCCTACTGCTGTTTTCCCTTCCCATTGCCTTCCTGTTTAAGCCCAGGGGCACACTGCACAAACACAGTGCTCAAATGTACACAGAGCTGTTATTTCCAGGTTTCCTTTTTTTTCCTTTAAAATCTGGTGCCCACACCCGCTGAGGCAATGTAAAGAGTGCTAGGCAGCCTCAGACACCCCCCCTGCTTAGTGCTTAGCTCTGCTAAGCTAAGGGCAAACACAAGCCACGGGGCTCCAATCCACTTACAGTATGCCTGACACTCCCACCATGATGTCAGCTTACTCCTAGGCTTGCACCAAGCTATTCCTGCACTTGCACTGTTGGATGCTGACTAGCATTGAGGGGAAATCTGGGATTCAGTATCATTCTCCTCATTTACATAGGATTGCCTGCTAATACATAGTTACAGGTCCCACACTGAGCCTACCCCTCATAGCAACCACTATTCACTGGCCATGTTGTCTTCTGCCTGCCTTTGAGTATAATGGCAAAATAGTGACTTTGGATAGAATGCTTATTTCAGGTTATTTTTTTATTTTTTGCCCGATCCCATTTGCACGCCGCTGCCTTCTACTTAAACAGCCATCGGCTTAAAAAAAAAGTTATTTTTTTCTTTTTTTAAAACTGTTTTCCATGCCAGTGGCTATATATTTGGCCATTGGCCTACTTTACACGTTATATACACTCTTTATTTGGAGCGGTTATGGCTCCGTATTGTAGTTTGCAGAAATGTACTCTGTTACTAACCAAGTACATTTCTGCAGATTACACTAGTCCTGCACGGCCAGCTGCCAGCTTTCTGGATTGCAAATTCACCTCATGTGCATGGTTTTTACCTGCAAATGGGGTAATTTGCATACAGGAGCTGCATCCGTGCAGGAATAGTGCAGGAGCACTTGTGCACATCCCTGCAGCTTATTCCTGGATCGCATGGCAGACATATTGCCACCTGGAACTCCTGCACTGTTCCTGTACACCATGCAGGGCTTGCTGAATCCAGGGGTATGTCTTAATATAGTGGTTGTAACCATTAATATTAATAGAAATAATACTCATTCTTATTATAATTTGTAGTAATCCGTCTAAATGCTATATCACAAATTTAACCACAAATCATACTTCCAGAAAATGCCAAACCCCAAAAAAGAAGAAAAAAATGAGTCCATTGTGATAAATCATCTGGCTGGACATCCCATGCGTTATGCTGCTGGGCTAAGATAATTTTAATTACTGAAGTTCCTTCTCTGCTTTTTGGACAGTGAACATTTTCAAAGATAACTACTTATAGTTTATCACACGAGTGGCAGGATAACTAAATCTATATCTAACCCCCCCCCATAACAGCCATCTTCAATTTGTGAATAGTCTTTCTTTTTTAATTAGTTTAGGGAAGGTCTTTAAAAAATTGATAAATAATTGCTGAAAATTGAAACTCATAAGTCTTGAAGCAACCTTTAAAATTTTGTTTTTATCCAAAATAAAAATATTGCTATAACTGTCCTCTTTCTCCTGATTTGGGATATCCAGAAGCTGTACTAGATCACCCCTTATATTATTCAGTGAGTAATTTTGACATCTGTTAGCCAAGATCTTAATACAATTACAAAATCGATGCTAGTGGAGACTGAGGTTTATTCGACTGTGGAAGCCCAGCAAATCACAGACTGCATCTTCTTGAACATATTTGTAATGACAGAGCCCTTTCTGGCAGACTATCTATATCAGTAATACACTTAGAATGTTCCTTTCTCAAAAAAACATTTGTTTCTTTTAGATCCAAAATTGTTTCTTCTAAGGAGGCATATCTATCTAAACATGCTGCTGCCTGAGCAGCTTGCAGTGAAGTCATACGCTTCATCTTATTCAATTGTCCTGTCGATCTTTAACAACATTAACAGCCAATGTAAGGTGATCAGTGATCAATGTTAAATATCAAAGCTGCTGTCCATTTTAGAGGTTTCTCCACAACGACTAAGTCACCCTTGTCCATCTCTCTATGTTAGATGCTGATTTTGTATGAAACATTATTTTGTATTGAAAACCAGTTAGACAGAAGACAAGAATCGACTTTAGCAGGAAGGGTGATGCTGCATAAATATTGCAATACACTTGTTTTGTTAAATTCTCCAATGCTCTTGAAAAAACTGGGGGGGTCTGTTGTTAGTGAATTAGAAACTTATGGTACTGGAACTCTTGTAGGTCTTCATCATTTTGGTTTTCAATTATAAAGATTTTGTCTTCAGTTGTTCCATCTGAAAGGAAAAAATGAAGAATTTTCCTTTCAAAAATATGTTTTTCCTTTTGTTGCATTAACAATCAGACTGAAAAAAGAGCTTATGCAATGCTTGTTCTGGATCTGAATCTAAATTTGCCATGTTTTAAACCATTTTCTTTCATCTGCTTCTTTTAATAATCTTCTCCATGATACCCAGAACTAGCAGCTTAATTTTAAAATAAAGCCAATGAATACTACAAAAATTCATTTAACTTTGCCAACAGTGACTCTGATAGGACTAGAGATTAAATAAAAAAGAAAAAAAATGTATTCAGTCACAGTAGTAGTGATTTCTGGAATAAACAGATATCTTATTAACAAGTTATTTCTTGCCTTGCCAGCAACTCATATGTCAGTATGTCATCTCAACTCCAATTCCAATTCCAACCACCAGTTCCTAGCTGTACTTGTAAGATTATGCTCAACAGGGTTTTAAGGTTGAAAGTAATTTTGTTACAAATATGTAACATAAATAAGGTATAAAATAAAGCTTGCTTAAATTCAGAAACAGAGTTTAGTAATATGTGACCTTATCCCCACGAGCCACACGCTCTAGGGATCTCAACCTCCCCACAACAATAAATAGGATGTGCTAGAGGGATAGATTCCTGTCCCAGAGACTTCCCATGCTTTGGAACAAGATCCCAATCTACATTAGGCAGAGCACCTTGCTAACACTCTTCAAAAGAAATCTTGACGAGTGGATGGGAAACAGAAAATTTATCTCGGGGATCAATTCAGTGGCCCTGCTGGACAGAGGCACAGGGAACTAATCTAAGGGGGTGGCGAAAGCCAACACATTCTGGCTAGGCTTATAAATACCTTCGGGCAGATAGCCTAGTACCTACCCATGAACCTATGAACCTATGATCAGCATCCATACTAAATGACCCTGTCTTGGAAAATAAGAAATCTGCTGAATGGACATTTTCCCCTTACAAACTTAAAAACAGGATGTATGCAAGAGCAAAAATGCAAAATCTGCTTTTAAAGAATAGACAATGACACTGTGACAACGTGTTTCCTCAAAAACATGTTTTTCTGCATGGAAAACAGGACATGTTTATCAGATTGGCACAAGAACAGATGTTTTAATGCAAAGATCCAAATAGAATACAGGATGTTCACATTGTCAGAAAAGCTGGCTTCTTATAAATTCAGCAAAAATGTGACAAGACATTGTTAAACAAGGAAGTTGAAAAATAATATCATTAAGTCAGCAGTTTGCATCAGCATCTGCAACAATTAGTATTGTTTCTACAGGATGAGCAATTCTCCAAAATAGAACACCAAGAGGAAATGTATATGCATGTGCATGACTAAAATTGTATATAAAGATCTGTATGAATCCAGTTATGTTAGGGGTATTTGTAGAGACACATTTGTCTCGAGGTAAATGTTATATCTCTCACATCATCTGTACTATATGAGAAGTAAAGTGGAACAGTACTTTAAGCTGCAACGTTAGTCCGTTTGGTTTATTATAAAAAGTTGTTACTGCTCTAAGTTGATGCTGCAAAGTATATTCTCTCATCAGTGTATATTCTGCAAGTTTCTATATGCAACAGACTGTGAATGCAAATATAACCAGACTTTGATTTTAGCAGAATCCAGCCAGCGAGACTGAGTGTCTTAAGAAGACTTCAAATCCATCACAGTAAGCAGCACCATATAATTTTTCAATGGCGAGCCAGCCAACAACAAGAAATGGTTTAAAAAACAAGAGATGGCTTAAAATTGCTTTATTACAGCTATACAAGAGAAAGTAAAGATATGTAAAACATTGAACAAGATTAGTCACTATTTTTAATATGTTTTTGGCAAAACAATGTTGGTATAAAAACGCATAAATAGGTTTTAATTGTTGAGTATGTAGTTTAAAATAACAGGACATATACCTTTGGTGCCAGTTCCACTAGATATTTCTAAAGAGACAAACATTTTCCAAGATTTTGCTTAATATTAATATTATTAAATTTGTAAGATTAGACTAAATGTACTTTATAGTCTTTGTATGTACAAATGCAGAAGAATTCAGTACAAATGAAATTAATGTCTAGTAACAAATATGTATGAAAAACCATATTTAAAGAAAACAATGGGTCCAGGGTACCTACTAGATTGAAATGCATGAATAGCAAACAGTCTGTGTAAATACATACTGTACAGTATACATTGTAATAAGTTCAAAAGTAATTGTCAAGTTGTAATATCACTGGTTTTACCAGAGTTAGAGGAAAATTATATTAAAATATTGTACTCATACAGCTAAAAGACTAATATGTACATAACATTCTTTAGTGTAAATATACTAAAATAATTGCTTTCAAATATTTATTATCTAAGCTCAGTTCAGTACTTTACCAAGATGGTAATGGGCAGTTCAGAGACATGACCACAATGTTATGGTTAAAATGACATTGAAACTGTATCTTTTCAGCAGTGTATAAATGCTTGCAGTAGCCCATAGTTCTTGTCTCTTATAGTTAATTCAACAGTTGCAAAGGGTTAATGAAACAGTTCTAAATCATAAATGAAATTCTGTGGTTGCAAAAGAATAAATTAATCAAGTTAAACTAAAGCAGACACAGCTCATAATTGATGAAATATTTTCACAGTTTGGTCTGCAAAAGAAAAAGTTGTTAGATACATTCCGTTTTGGTTGTAATACTTGATATCATTGTAAAATTGCATTTTGACTTGTATCAAAAGAAGACTAAATGTTTTGTTTCTTAATGTGTTTTCTATATAATGTAATCAAAAATACATAGCAGCATAAAGTGTTTTGAGTACATTAAAATAAAAAGAAGGAATTGTAAGATTATGCTCAACAGGGTTTTAAGGTTGAAAGTAATTTTGTTACAAATATGTAACATAAATAAGCTATAAAATAAAGCTTGCTTAAACGCAGAAACAGAGTTTAGTAATATGTGATCAGCGTCCATACTAAATGACCATGGCTTGGAAAATAAGGAATCTGCTGAATGGACATTTTTCACTTACAAACTTAAAAACAGGATGTATGCTAGAGCAAAAATGCAAAATCTGCTTTTAAAGAATGGACAATGGCACTGTGACAATGTGTTTCCTCAAAAACATGTTTTTCTGCATGGACAACAGGACATGTTTATCAGCATTGGCACAAGAACAGATGTTCTTATACAAAGATCCAAATAGAATACAGGATGTTCACACTGTCAGAAAAGCTGGCTTCTTATAAATTCAGCAAAAATGTGACAAGACATTGTTAAACAAGGAAGCTGAAAAATAATATCATTAAGTCAGCAGTTTGCGTCAGCATCTGCAACAATTAGTATTGTTTCTACAGGGTGAGCTATTCTCCAAAATAGAACACCAAGAGGAAATGTATATGTATGTGCATGACTAAAATTGTATATAAAGATCTGTATGAATCCAGTTATGTTAGGGGTATTTGTAGAGACACATTTGTCTTGAGGTAAATGTTATATCTCTCACATCATCTGTACTATATGAGAAGTAAAATGGAACAGTACTTGAAGCTGCAACATTAGTCCGTTTGGTTCATTATAAAAAGTTATTTGTTACTGCTCTAAGTTGATGCTACAAAGTATATTTTCTCATCAGTGCATATTCTGCAAGTTTCTGTATGCAACAGACTGTGAATGCAAATATAACCAGACTTTAATTTTAGCAGAATCTAGCCAGCAAGACTGAGTGTCTTCAGAAGACTTCAAATCCATCACAGTAAGTAGCACCATATAATTTTTCAGTACTCATGTTTTAAGATGATTAATCAATGCTTGAAAATATCCACACAAAACTAATCACTGAGTATGTCAAATTTTGTGTTAAATGAAGGCAAGAAGCCAGGTAAGGTTATATATTAACATTTTGGTGAGTGAAAATGGATTTTGCATTGAAAATCAGAGCTGTTTAGTCTCTCATGCAAACCATATTAAAGTACTAATGTTAGAATACATTGCACTACTTTTCCTGCAATAGTGATAATAGCAGTACTGTAGGAAACATAACCACATAAAAGCCTTAACAGAAAAAGGCAGACAACATCCTAATAAGGTATGCTCCTCCATTCTTTTATGTCTTTAACAACTATTAGGAAGTCAGACAGTATAAAAAAATACACGTAAAGCAGTACATTATGTGCCCACAGAGATTCCAAGACACCAGATAATGTTGTAGCATTTTAGTGCTTTGAGAAGCACTACTTTTTTAAAGACTATCCCATGAGTTCTTTGTCTGCCTTCTCCCTACCATCTTAAAAAGCATGCTGCCTCATCTCTTTTTGTATGTGGAAGCACTTTACTATTGTCACTATGCTCAGGATGCATCTCTCAGTATAGGTATTTCAGATTCTGCATCATAAGCTTGATTGGCTGAACACTTTTTCAGGCATAATGTTGGTAGCTCTGTACCTCATGTCTCTGTTAACATTATTTTGGAAGTATAATCATTGCATGGAGTAACTTTTTTTCTTTATTGTATTGTCCACTTTGACTGTGACTAGCCACATCTGCATTTATCTGAGCCACCTTAAGACTGCAGTTTTATGGTATAACAAGTAATCTGGCAAGGTGTCAAAATCTGAGCATGAATTAAAGCATCTTGTCCAGTTCTGTTAATGATTGCTAAATCCAGTTCATGTTTTTGACTTAGATTTGTATCAATAAATCTATGGCAGTTGAATGCAAATCAACCAATAACATTTAAACCTAAATTACTTTTGACAAAATGAAATAGAAAAATCATTTGTTGGGGTGGAGCAAGCTCACCCACACCCCTCATGTGAGGAGACACCCCCACCCACCCACAAACTTAAATATACCTACTCTGATGTCACACAACAGTGGAAAAATAGGGAATGCTCAGCTATCACCAAAATGCTTTCGGCTAAATATTTTCAAACAATTTGGATTTAACCGAGCTGCCTTCAATTGATTTTAGTTGTGTTACAAATTCTTTCCCATTCAGCAAAATCTAGTACAAATTTACTATGTACAATGTGAAGACACTGCAATGTAGTTGAAGTAGTATTCCTGCAATTATTGGGCTAGTGCATAGGGCATACATGACATATGATATTTTCCCCACAGTTCTTTTTTGCCATTTAAAGTTGAAGAGTATGCAGCGAGTACTGTTATCACCCATCTTTTCTCACTTGACTATATAGCTTTTACTACTTTCTTGGAGCCCACAAATAAATACAATAGCTGCCCTACCTGGTTTTAAATGAAGTAAGGTCCATTTGCCATGTTTCTTAAACGAAATACCTCAGCCAGATATACAACCACTTTTTTAAGGCAATCTTCTATACTGTGTGTACTGTACAGGTGAGAGCAAACTTTGTACCACTCAAGAAAATTATTTTCCACCTTTTATTATTTGACTTCTCATCCATCTCCTCTTTACCTCTTCTGAAATACTAAGAAAATAATATTAGAACTGTTTTCATTGGACAAAGCACCAGTGTTTTCCATATATTGATACCTGGAATTACTGTAATGGATTTTTATTGAAATCATGATGAGGAGTATCATGGCCAGTGTTCATTGACTTTTAGCAGACTTTGGATTTTTACTGCATGGATGTTTTTAAATAAATGTTAAGACTGTTTAGATTTTTATATGCAGTAATTTTGAGTTTGCCTTTGCTTAAAATCATTAGGAATCTGCCTAAATTTTGTTAATATGTTGCAGATAGTCATGTGCAGAGAGTTTTTTTTCTGTTTGTTTGGCTTATTTATTTATTTATTTATTTGCAGTTGTTTAACCAGGATAGTCCATTGGGCCCAAGGAACCTGTTTTCAATGGAGTCCTGGGGAGAAAAGCTCCACATACAGATTATACAAAGATTAAGTTCCACACATAGATTACTTGATGATTACAGAGTAACATTATACAATTTCAGGTTATAATCAGGTCAAATATATTTTAATCAAAAGTAATACATGCAATAGTATTTAATGTAAAATGTTTTTTTTTTGGGATAGGTAGTTAGATGCAGTAGGCTGATAGGTAGTTAGATGCGGTAGGCTAGGAGACTGCTGGGTATAAGTAAGGAAATTATATACTACAAGCAAGCTTGAAATCTCTATCTGGGATTTGTAAGAAGGGGAAGAGAAGAAGAGTGGAGAGTAGGCTATGGGGGATGGGAGCAGGAGCATTGCCATGTTGATGTTAGATGACAATGAAGTTGTTTTTTAAAGTATGAGAGGCTAGTGGTAGTACGAATGGAGGGGGGTAGGGAGTTCCATGAGTGAGCTAGTGAGAAGGACAGGAGGTTTTGTCCTGGGGTGCGGAGGGGTCTGTAAACCTCAATAAGGTTTTGATTGTTTGATCTTAGAAGTCTTTGGGTGTGGTGCATTTTAAAGGTAGTTGAGAGGGAGGGACAGAGGTATGGTTGGAATATGAGTTTATGGACATAGGTAAGCTGAGTGTAGGAAAGGTAGTTGGGGAGTTCTAGCCAGTTGAGTTTGTGAAGAGGTATACAGTGATGGGTTGATGATTTGTTGCTGGTGGCAAATCTGGCTATTTTATTGTAGCAAGAGGACAGTTTGGTTTTGAGAGATGATTGTAGGTTTGTTAAAAGAGGGACACCATAGAGAAGGGAGGGAAGGAGAAATGTGGTAGAAAGAGTATGTTTAGTAGTTGAGGTGAGGAACCGATTATGTCGGTAGAGCATGCCGAGTTTTTGATGTTTTTTTTTTATGTTTAGTAGCAGATGGGAGTTGAAATTAAGCTTGTCATCGATTTGGACTCCTAGTAGTTTGGTTTCAGATACCAGCTCAAGAGGTGTGTTATTTTGGCTAGTGATGGAGAATAATTTCCTGTCAAAGTTATTAGTTTTAGAGGGAGTAAATATCATTAGTTTAGTTTTAGCAGCATTAAGTGCTAGATGGTTGTCTTTCATCCACTGTTCAGTGGAGCAGAAGGCATCTTGAGTAAGTTTTAAAAGGGTTGGGATGGATGAGGCAGCACAGATAATTGTGGAATCGTCTGCATATTTAATAATGTTTGCAAGAGGGATAGAGTGGAAAAAGTCATTAATGAAAATATTGAAGAGGAGGGGGCCCAGTATAGAACCTTGTGGGACACCTGTGGGGGTGTTGAGAAAGGAGGAGGTGTCTTTCTTCCACTTAACAGCTTGTTGCCTATTAGAGAGATAGCTGGTAAACCAAGTAAGGGATGATAATGTAAGGTTTAGTTTAGATAGTTTAGTAAGAAGTAAGTTATGAGAGATAGTGTCAAAGGCTTTAGAAAGATCGAGTAGGATGGTAGAAACAGTGAGGCCAGAGTCTCTAGCTTTATTCACAGTTTCTAAGAAGGATAGGAGGGCTGTCATGGTACTGTGATGGGGTCTGAATCCATGCTTGGTAGGAGTTAATAGGTTGTTATCTAAGAGATGGGGTAGGAGTTGAAGATGGATACATTTCTCAAGGATTTTTGAAATGGGAGAGAGGATGGCGATGGGACGGAAGTTGGTGATATTAGTATTAGTTCCACCTTTATGGAGAGGAATGATGTAAGCTTTTTTCCAGATTTGGGGAACATTGCCTTCTTGGATGGAGCGGTTGATTAGGATATTGATGGGAAGAGCAATGGCTTCAGCAGCTATGCTGAGGAAGTATGAGGGAATGTTATCAGGGGCATTGGTGCATGGTTTCAGTTTCTGTAGGAGTTTTTTTATGGTGGAAGTAGGAATCATTTTAATGATGAAGGCTGGGGGTTGAGAGGGTGGGGGATCAGAAAAAGAAGATTGAGGGGGAGTTGGGTGAGGAGAAGTGGAAGTAGTCGCTTTTACCAGTGTGGAGTATGAGGCTCTTTTGCAATTAAAATTTAAATTGTTCCATTTTTCATCATCTTGGAAGTTACGAATAAACATAATGGAAAGCATGCTTGTTGTTACCTATTGCCTTTAATTTCCATATGTTACTACATTTTAAGTGTACTTTTCTTGCAGTTCTTTCCTAATACTTAATTGAGTATTATTCCACTAAATACTGGGTCCATTATAAAATGAGTTAAGCCACATAGAAGATCTTAGAAATTTAAAAAAAAATCTGCTAATCTTCACCTTAACTAAATAATTATTATTTCTGGTATTTAGAGAATGTTTCTTCTTTTGAAATTGGATGCTTTTACCAAAATTACAATCATTAGCACATTTCAAAATATTTATCAAATTTCTCCTAACATGTCCATATTTTTGTAGTGTATAATAAGGACATTATTCTACTCTTATAATTCAAACCCCTTGTACAAAATAACCTCCTAGTAAATGCCTTTTGAATTATTTCTGATCTGCACAGTGGAACATTATAATATACACACGTATAGATTCACAATACACAACTAATGGTCTAATTATAGCTTATAAATAGGAAGCAAAACAAGTCCATATCTACTAGCTACAGTCCTAAAAATGTTACTTATTTCAAAATAAGACTTCCTGACATCCAACAGTGCGCTTCATAACTAAGGTTATTATCAATTTTTAACCCAGAGATCTCTAACCTTCACCTTCTTAATACCTAAATTGTTCAAGGTATAAGAATAATAAAGATTAACCATGCCAAAATGCATAAGACATGTCTTACTTATATGAATAATTGATATTAAACTTAATTTCATTATATGATGCTCATGAGTATAAATTATCCAAGTAAGATTAAAAACAACATTGATCAGAGATACCTGAGATTATTGTACCAATTTTAGTATCATCATCGTATGTATTACCAAATCTTATTAACACTAGAGAAACTAGATATAAAGAGGCCAAAAAGAATAGGGTCTAACACAAAATGTTGAGAGACATGATCTTTAATCAATCTTTCTTCATATAAAGAACAGTTAAGTTTAACCCTACATTTCCATCCCACCAACCAGTTTTTTATCCATCTAATAATGGTTCACATTGGTCTGTTTGCCAGGGAGTTTGGTCAGCATCAGTTTAATTGACCACATTGGTTAACTATAAAGATAGTCCACAGATCTGCAAGATTAACAGTCACTTAGTTGGGGAATATTCCACCTCCCTGGGAATTGTGCAATGTCAGAATTAGTATATATAATTAATGGAAGGATGTGGGGAATATTGCTTATGTTTTTTAAGTAATATTTGCCTACATCAGAAGCAACCTCGGTGCATGCATACTAGGAAGTCAACATTTCCATTTTCAGTGCAAAGCAGTTTACTTTCAGGATGCAAATATTCATCTTAGTCGACCAACTGAAGGCAAATCTTAATCACATAATGATTACTACAGTAATCCTTTAGGAGTGAAATAACTTTATGACATGACATGGTATCAAAAGCTATAGACATATCTAAATATATTTAAACTACCATCTAATGTCTTCCATAAGGAACAATAGAATAAAAGTAAATTTGCACAACCTGACCTCCAAGTCAGATCTCCATGCTGAGTAATATATTCAGAAATCACCCTTTCAAAACACTTTCCCATAATACTTCTGAGACTAATAGGTCTATAATTATCAACAATACATAAATCACCTCCCTAAGGCACCAGAATGACAAATGACATTTTCCAAACACTAGAAATATATCCAGTCTCCAAGGATTTTTGAAGGTGATAACCCAAGCATGGAAAAATCTCCTGTATAATGGAGGACAAAAAGATTCCATTAATACCATCAGGGCCTGCTGCAAAACCTGATTTAATCATCCTAGAAAGCTTCTCATGATTTATCAAAAAGACAGCAGGCTGATTTCTCTTTGTCTCAGTTGGTCCACTATCACTAGTCATCAGCTACTCGTGTACAAAATGACTCCATAACACCTTTGCCGGAGTATTAGAATTAGAGTCTAAATTATCACCAAATCCCAAAACAATGTCATAATTATAATCAGTTTTATACTGTTAGTATACTGTTTCAAATGACCATGCAAGTTTTTCTATTCAAAACAATTTTTTTGCCAAATTCCATTCATAATTGTGTCTTACTTCCCTTGCCATTTTCCTAAAGTCACAACTTACATTCATATATCTCTTCAAATTCTTCCTCCCTGATTACTTTTTTATATTTTTCCATAACTTTCTAGTTTTAATGCACATGTTTCTTCAAGGTACTATTCCATCTGGGTAATCTAAACAATTTAGATTTCCTAGGAGCCATGGGAACACATTCTTCAATCTGTATAAAAAACATAAAAAGTATCCCAGCTAAGCCCTACATCATTTAAATAAACTACACTGTGCCAGCCACATTCTGAAGCAATCTTCCTAATCCTATCATAAGCAGCTCTATAAACAGCCTGTCTATACCCAAATGAATGGGCTTATTTACAGCACGAGACCAGGAGACACAAAAATTATCAGATCCAGTTAATTCTGAACAAATTTTACAGTATATGACATCATTCAAATTTCTTAAACAATACCCAAGATATTATCACCCTCTCTTAAGAAATGATACAATTTGACATCTGTATTCTTCACTATTTGTAATGAAGTCCCTAATCAGACCCTTATTCTGTACATAATCTTGACAATTAATATGGGGGCATTGAAATCCCCTGCTAAAACATCAAAACTTCTCTTGAAATACAATGTAATTATTTTACTAAAATTAATAAATTCCTGCTTATTCTGATTTGATGGTCTTTAAAAATAATCAATTGCAAACACATCATCCACTATCACTTTCATATAAATTAGAAACTAAGTTACCTCATACAAAATTAGATACCCCCCCACACACACACACACTCAGTTGTCTCACTTTATGAAAGGCTTGATAGCCAAGTAATCACATAGGACAATTATTAGCTAAAAACCTGGTTTATTTTACCATAACCACATTCTCTCAAAACCCTAATTTCTAAACACTGAAATTTACTGTTTAAACTCCTAGCATTTCACAAAAAAAAAAAGAAATAAATAACATAAATATACTCAACACTCTTTATTGATGCCCTTTAAGAACCTGATTAAAAAAAAGGCAATCTAAAACAATATACAATTTATTTCAATAAAAATCTATTACTCACATAACTCAACCCCAAATACCTGTCCATCCATTGACATGTTGTTCCATTAATAAATAAATGCACTTAACATTCTCTAATGAACACGTTTAATACTATTAGTAAAATATCTAGCTACTTTACAAACAAAATAAGATTTAACAGGAACAACATCACATAAAATAAACTGAAACATTTTCTCTTTACTTAATTATCTCATCAAATTTGCTACAGAAAAGTTGAACATTTGTTTTATCCACATCATTAACACTTCCACAATCACCATATCATATTTATTAATAGGAAACATTACTTTAACATAACCAAGATGTTATAGATTTTATACCCCTTTAAGCAAGATACTGTTATAATAAAATACTTGTTCTTAGATGTCAAGATACTACAAATGCTTTTTAACATAGCATCAGCAATTACCAAGAGTTGTTTACTAATGCAATATTGATTATTCAATAAATTTTCTATAACCCTTGATTCATTACCAGATGCCATACTTAGATCACCAAAGTGTCTTCTTCTTTTCCTTCTGCTGTCATCAGTAACTTCCTATAACTCAAATTCAACATCTCTACTTTAATGACACCCTCTTTTTTGTACCTTTGACATCAAAATTATTATTAAGAAAACTAATTTCCATAATTGGCTGCTGATCTATAATAACAGCATTTAAAACTAAATCCCATAAACCAAAATTAGGGCTTTCTGGAAAAATAGTGCACCAATAATTGACTCATTCAAAAAAACAAAATTTTGATAAAAAATAATCAATATTCTTTGAAATCAGTGCTTTTGTTCTACTTTAATGAGTACTTCTTTCTTCTCCAGAATGGTTTCCCATCTAGGTTTACTTCCCTCCCTTATTCCATTCCTTGGCATGGCAGACTCTGGTTTCCTATTGCTCCTGAATAAGATAAAGCTGGTACTGGAACATTAGTACACAGTATTTTACAAGATTGTTTACTTTTTCCTGTGTATTGTAGGTTAGAATTAGTGATTCTGTCAACCCAGGATCAGATGTGACATTAACAATTAAATGCAGGTCCTCTTAAATAGCTTACATAAAAAAAATATTGGAAACTTGCTTCAAGTCAGTTTTCATAATGTAACTACTTAACTGTGTTTATTCTTTCAGTGAGATACCTTTGTGTATAGTAGTTGGATGAGAAGTTTATAATGCTACACTTAGTTTTGCATCTTTTTAAAGATTAATTATTTATTAAACCTTCTGGCATAACATTGTGTTAGAAGTGGGATAAATATGTGGAAAAAGTGAACAAATCTGCAAAAGTAAAGGAACACATTTGCTGAAGCATTCCCTAGATTTCACAAAAAACTCAGCACTGATGCTAAGAGCTCTGGCCAAAAAGGGCCTTTTTCTGAAGAAAATGTGATTCAGAGGAACATTACCCACATTGAGAAAAGACTTCATGATCAACTAATTTTCATGTTCCTGAATTTTGTGGTCCTCCTACTTGTGCTTTGTTGTGGTTATCACCTCTGGCATCCCATGCATCTCATTTAACACGGGTATGCACTCTATCAACCCCCCCCCCCACACACACACACACACACACACACGTGGTCACTCATACACACACATACACACAGACATGCTAACATACTTCTTACCTTTCTCTTAGTTTGCAGAACATCCCTGACATAGCCTCATATTTTTTCCTTGCTTCTGACAAACCACAGATAAGTCAGTTGGTAATGCCAAACATTAAAGTTTCATTCCTCTTATTGTCATGCAGGTTCTGCAGAGGAACCTCAAAGTTCGATAACATCACAACTTGGACCATTTCAATGTGCCTAACTGGATTTTTGCTTCAGGAAAGATGGACCTCAGTTAATGTATTCATTATATCGGGTCTATATTAGAAGACCAAATGTTTAGGTGATTGAACACCTAAACATCGATGTTCTAATATTGAAAGCAAAACATGGCGAATGGCTGATTTAACACAGGGAAAGATTTCCCTTGGACGTTTACCGGAGTTTGCTATTCCCCTACTGTTGAGTGATCTCAGAGTTGGTATATTTAGTTGGGAGGGTGTGAGGGGCAAAGCCCCCCACTTAATTTAAATGTAAAGTAATGTTTTTTGTGTTATGGCTGAGGAACGTGTTTCCCTGGGACATTCGACATTGTGCAGTTTGATATTAGAAGATCGTTGTTTAGGTGTTCGATCACCTAAACAGTTGGTCTTCTAATATAGACCTCATTATATCAGCCATCTGTAGAAAAACCCTTTGTTCTCCATGCTGTAAAAGCTATCCTGACCTTGAATGCATCCTCCTCCTTAGGAATGGAGGAAGAGACTGTCTGAGTCATCACAAGGATATTGGCCCAGTCAAGAGTCAAAATTTACATCAGTCTTTTAGAGCTGAGGACAGTCATGTTATCTCTATTTCACAATACTACACCTATATTCAGTAAGCTAGTGTCACACATCACAATCAGGCAAGAACGGTATCCTCTCTTTTGCAAAGAAGTATTGAGACACTTAGACTGGGTTTTTCATACCAACACACTTTTGTCTACAATCTACATTCTGGGGGGAACTCAGCTAACCACAAGAAAGCCTGAGGAATTACAACACTAAAGTCTACAAGTGGTTAATCTGGGATTTCTCTCTTAGATGCTTACTGACTCCTGCAAACTGAGTTTCCTATGCTGTACCAGTTTTGTCTAGCCCTTCTATTTCAACTCCTGTTTCACAAATGCCTGTCGACACACATTTATAAGAAAGCACACATAGATCTCCATTTGCTCAAACTGACAGATTGGTTGATAAAAGTCACTAGTAATTAGATCT
Source organism: Protopterus annectens (assembly GCF_019279795.1). NCBI lineage: Eukaryota > Metazoa > Chordata > Ceratodontiformes > Protopteridae > Protopterus > Protopterus annectens. Next base: position 873,455,453 of record NC_056727.1, read on the forward strand.
GAAAAATTCAACTAGAGTGTTTTTTATAATTTATACATCCTAACAGTTTGACACTCAGGAGACTTAGTGGGGCAAATCGACAGGGTTTTCTGTTTGGGCTTCATCCAGGAAGAAAGACCTTTCACTTTTTCAGATCTCTGACCTTTACATACATACATACATACATACAAATATTTCAAGCACAGGCATTAATGCCCTTCTAGCTTGCCAACATACCAAAACACTTGTTCCCATAATAAGTGTCCAGGCTGTTCTTAAAAATATCTAAACTAGAACTTGCTTTAATATAATTTGGTAGTCTGTTCCATGCATCGGCTACTCTGTCAGATAACTAATTAGTACACTTCTTATTCCTATAGAATCTTCTACATAGGTTGGCTGATGAGTCTCTAGTTCCTTTTGATAACCCCAAACATTCCCAGAGGTAGTTGTCTCCAAGTGCCCTATATACCTGAATAGGATCTGCTCTAAGTTAACTGTAAGAGACACTATACAAGTTCAGATATTTTTGTCTTTTATAATAACTTAGATTTTCTCATCCATGTATGCCCTTGGCATATTTCCATTGTACTCCTTCCAGTTAACTGATGCTCATTTTCATCTAGGGTTTCTATATTGTTATTCCACACTCAAGGTTGGGTCTAATGTAACTAACAAACCATGACTTTACTGTTTCTAATTTCCTAGACTGCATACATTATTTTATATAACCTAGAGTTCTGTAACTATCATTAACCAATTGATTGACATGATTAGAAAAACTCATAGCTGAATCTACCCATATACCCAGGTCCTTAAATGAGTCTACAGTTTTAATCACTGTGTGCTGTATTAAATATTCACTTTTAAATTTATGTCTCCCAAATCTCATATGCTTAGTTTTTGATGTATTTATCAGCATATTATTCTCCTGTGCCCAAATGGTCAATTTTGCCAAGTTATTTTGCAGACATGCCTTATCAGTAACACATATAATCAGTTTACCCAATTTCAGGTCGTCTGCATATAGACTATAGAACAGCTCAGATGAAAAAGTTAAGTCTGAAAGATACAATCTAAACAAATAAAGGCCTAGGACAGAGGCCTGGGGGCCACCCTGACTGTAACCAAGGATTTCACCTGTCCAGTTGCTGTATGATACTTGCCCTGTCCTATTTGTAAGCCATGCAGGTATCCATCTTATCAAGAGTACATCAGTACCTAGTTGTTCTAATTTATTGATCAGTGTTTTGTGTATGAATCTGCCAAGTGCTGAAGTTAAATCTATATAAATTACATCACAGCACAATTTTCATTCATAGCTGTTATTATATTGTTATAGAACATCATGTTACAGTTGGTAATAGATCTGTTTTCAACATACACATGTTGATAAATGGTTTCAAGACCCAACCTATCCAATTCTGACAATAACTTATCCGATATTACCTTCTCCATTAATTTTCCACAACATGAAAGTAGACTTAAGGGTCTATATGACTCTGGGTTTGTCCTACTCCCCTTTCCCTTAAAGACAGACTTAATAAGTGCATGTCTCCAATCTTGAGGAATCTCCCCATATTTATATGACTTTGTGAATAATAGATATAATGTTACTGTAAGTTCTTGCTGAAGTGTTTTCAAGTCATTGTTACTAATTTCGTCTCCTCCCTGTGCTTTGTTTGGATCCGGTTTGTGCAACTCTTTTTCAATATAATCTAATTTGATTCCAGTTATCTGGAGTTATCTGGATGCCACTCGGACAACTTGTCACCCCTTTTGTGGAGCCAAACTGTTTTGCATAAGAATTTGTAAATATATTTGTAATATGTTATGTCTGAGAATAAATTTTAGAATCTGCACACAGTTTATCAGTTTGTGTGTCTTTACTCCTTCAATATCTTGTGTATCTATAAAAAGGTTTCCGGTTATGCTCAATATCTTTATATACATTTTATTCAATTTTTTTTTATCTTGTCTGACACTATGCTTAATCTGTTTGCCCAGCTTGTTTATTTCAGTTTTCAAAGTTGCAGTTCATCCTCTCTTCCATTTCTTATGTTTTTTGTCTCTCATCTTAATCAGATGATATCTTGTTCTTATGAAAATATATCCCCCTGATGTTGTATGCCTAGATCCTGATGTTAAACATTTTTTTTTAACTCAAACACATTCTCTTTCAAAACTTTCCACATTCCATCTGCAGGTTTTCCACGGAACCTCACTCCAGTTAGTTTTACATTGTGACCGTTTTGCTTCCATATAATCTGTAGTTAACCTTCTATGCATTGGTTTAGATTTCAGTGTGGCAGAATTATCTAGCAACAAATTAACCTTTATAACCCCATGATCACTGCACATCAATGGTGGTAAAACTTGACTTGAAGTTACAGTTATTTCTTTGGGAACACAAACAGTGTCCAGTATGTTCTGCTCTCTGGTAGTTTTTTTAACAATCTGAAGCAATTGTTGTTCCTGAATATAGGCTGTGAATAATTTCTTTACTAACACTGTTGAATCAATAGTATTCCAGTCTGTTTCTGGTAAATTTAAGTCCCCAGCTAATATTATTCATTTCTTCTGTGTTTCATGCAAGAAATGTATGAATTCCTCTAGAATGATCATCTGCGCTTGACTTTGAGGGTCTATACACTCCAACAATCATTATATGTTTACTGTCCATGTTTTGGATCTCTAGAGGGAGGGAGTTCCATATTTTACCTATGGCACTAGAGTAGAGGGAGTCTGATGAACAATTCTGGCTTTTGGTGACTTCAGCTAGAATTTTATTGGAGGATCTTAGTAGGTGATTTTTCGTGTAGTGATTTAGTAGGCCTTGTACAGCGGGTGTTTTTTGGGAATGGTATAGAATCAGGTGAGCAATTTTAAGCTAGTTATAGGTTAATAAGCTTGGTAGTTCCAGCCAGGATAACTAACTGAGGGCAATGGTGGGTTCTGAAAACTGAGTAAGTAACAAATTTTGCTATTTTATTATAACAGCTAGTTAACTTGTTTAGGTCTCCTTTACTTAGGTTGATTAATATGGGAAAAGCATAGAGACATACCTCTGAAGTGTACCTCATTACGAGGAACGTACCTCATTTGGGGTCTTAAAAAGTTCATGTTCCTCAAAGTTCTTCAGTGTTCCACATTGAAATACTCTGTCACACATTCAGTGTTAGGAATTTTTTAAGTGAAATCCATGGTAAATAGAAATGAATCATATTAGTTCATTAGAAGATCTTCTTTATAAATAAAACCAGCATATTTTAACCTTCCTATGGCCTTCCTAATTGAAGTTGTTAGTAAGCCATTAGTATGTGTTCCACATTTCGCCCATTTGTTCCACATTATGAGGGCAAGTGTTCCTCATTTTGGAGATGGAAGGTTGAGAGCTATGCATAGAGAAGTATAGAGAATAGTTGTTTTTTTTATGATGGTGGCCTTTCTATTATTGGTGAGGCAGTTTTTACATCTGTAGAAGGCTCCAAGTTTTTTTATGGACTATATGTTTGTTAAACTTCATGTTATTATCTATGATAACTCCTAATGGTTTGGTTTGTGTGACTGAAGTGATAGGGGTATTGTTTGAATCAAGTATTTTGAATGGGGCAGTGAGATCTACATCTTATGTGATGGAATAGCATGGAATACATTAATTGTGTTATTTTAGGGTTAAGTATTAGCTATGAGTTGATTAAAAAAGTTTTCATATTATGTCTAATTTGGTATAGTTAATTAAACTATATTTGTTTTTTGTATTATTTTAAAGACTGCAAAGTTATTATTCTTACAATGTCTTATCATACTTTGGAGCTTTTCTCCCCAGGCCTCTGATTAAAATGGGCTCCTACCCAGACGGACTTTCCCAGTAATCAAACGTCAAGAAAAAAAAAATAATCAACCAGCATCTCTTGTAAAGTTTTGTCAGCTGTAAAGCTGAAATTACATTTCTCATTTATTACTGTCAGCTACAATATTTATTCACTTTTAATAAAAATATATCGTCAAGCACTGTCTTTTTGCTTGAGGGGTCACCACAGCAGATCATCGGTCTGCAGATTGATTGGCAGTGGTATTTTTATGGTGTTGAGTTGCCAGCCTGACACCTAACCTTTACAGAAGGCATACACATGCACCTACTCCATGTCTTTAAAACTCACTCGACCACAGGGAGGACATGCAGACTCCACACAGAAGGTGTTCCAGCTGAGAATCAAACTGGAGAACCTCTTACTGTGAAGCGACACTGCTAACCGCTGCACCACCATGGCCTATTTGCCATCAAGGCACTGTATGATAGCAAGTATTTATGAACCTACAAAGCCTGGATTAGAATATTTTCTAATGACATCTGTTTTCAAATGAAGTACTATTCATAGTTACCTACACAATACAGTAGCAGTGTGCTGTATGCAGTTCATTTTGGTCTCAACTCTGATTTTGGCTAAACCAAAGAACTATGACATTCTATCATATGTGGAGCCATTGCTGCTGATAACTTTACCAAACAATTTAGAAATGGCTAAATATGAATGATCATTGCTAGGAAAGGCAAATTCTAACGAGTTTGACACACGTATTAAAGCAACTGAGTGTTCCAATTTATATTAAAACAGCTGTTAAATCATGATGGAATCTGTTTCTAAGGCAACCAAAATCATTAAACACAAGTTGTAAAAAAAGAAATTACAGTATCAGATTCAAGACACCATTTGCAATACTGCATATCATCAAAGAACCACTCATCTGGTGTTCCAGCCGTTGTCTCTTACCTTCATGTGACATTATCACTTAATTTAGCAACTAGCACAATCAGGGCTGAGCATTGTCCTTTTGGTGTTTTGAGTCATTTAAATAATGTCATTCTTTAACATTTTCATTCATATTTCCTGCTATGACTTCAGCACAGGCCATTAGTGTGATGTACCTGTTAATTAAATTGCTGAGTCTTTGAAATGCAAACAGAATTCTTTCCTTGTTAAAGCAAATTGCAATTAGGTGCCTAAGTTGTCAGTTGAATCATAGACTTCCAGAATGTAACAGCAGATAATGACTGCCTTTCCCACCTAGGCTGCCTAGCCAATAAATTTAACAACAGTTTCGCTGTAATTGCTTGCTAATCTCAACTTTTCTGTAATTTTTGGTTAAGTACTGTGATTAATTTATACACTCTGCATTTCAACTTGAAACTTGTGAACATTTTGTATTTCACTATCATAGAAGGAAGACGGTACTTACAAACACAATTTGGCTGCTCAGTTAAGAAAAACATTGTGTAGGCATGTCAACATGCATACTAGCTCGTTATATCTTCTTACCTCTGAATTTTTCCTTCTTAAGAAAATACCCACTTGGCCCTTGCTTACATTTTTGGTATTTTGTAGTTTTGGTATGCACCCTGCCTTTTTTCTATTTCTTTAAATGCCAAATTCAGTGAGTCTGTCTTTAAGTGAGTTTCATATAAATGTTAAGAAAAGTGTTGCTGCATAGGCCTGTTAACATACGTACTAGCTCATTTCATATTCTTACCTATGAATATTTCCTTCTTAAGAAAATACTTGTTTATCCCTTTCTAACATTTTTGGTATTTGTATTTTTGGTATGCAGCCTTCCTTTTTTTATTTGTCTCCTTTAAAGGTCAAATTCAATGAGACTGTCTTCAGAGGATGTTCATATAAATGTTGCAAAATCCTGGGGGCAGCTTTTGATGTAGTATCATTTTATCTGCTTTTTTTAAAAAAAAGAAGTCCCAAATATTTATTATAGCTTATTCTGGGATCTTACCAAAATTAATCTTTATTCTCCTTCTTTTGCCTGCTTAACACTTCGCTACCTGTATAACTGTGCATCATTTGAATTTAAATGGTAACATGCGGAAAAGCTTAGTTACTTTTAACTTTCCACTCATTATTGCATTCATGTCTGTTTCCTGGTTCACTACTACAGACTTGCATCTTTACATTGTTTCATCACTTCAGCCTTCCTTGTCTAAAAAATATGACTGTCTACTTCTTGAGGTAATACATTAACCAAGCATTTACCTTTCTCCTAAATGAATCTCCCTTTTTACTCCCTATTAAATAGTAGGTATTCAGTCAGTGTCAGTAGAGCAATAGGTAGCACAATTACCTTTACTGCAGAAGGCTGTGGGTTCTATTCCCACACTGGATAGATGGATTGCTAACACTGCAATACAGCATAAGGGTGGTGCTGCACTCCTAAGTCTGTTGTCCATTGGATGAAATGTTAAACTGATATCCACCTGCTTAATTTGGTGGTAGCATCGCGTGGATGTAAAAGATCCCACAACACCTAATGAAAAGAGTAAAGAAAGTTCCCTGATGCTGTCCAAATTTCCCCTAGTAGCATAAATACCACTACAGGTGTCTCCTGGAAAGAGGCCATTAGCCTAGTGGAGCTAACCCAGTCAACAAAGAAAACATAAATAAGTAAACAAAATGCATGAAATCTTAAGAGATCTGGGCAAAGCATGTATCATGCAAAACCTCATGTGTTAGTTTAGTGTGGTTTAAATGCTGCAGATTCTTAACAGGTTCATAGGTAAGTACTAGGATGGCTACCCTTGCAGGACCTTTTAAGTTTAGCTAATTTCCCTTCATGGGTGAGACTCATACCTTGTACCTTATGTCGGTGAGGTAAACACCTTAACCATTATGCCAATCCCTAACCTCCTACTCTTTATATAAAATCACAAAAATGAGTGTAGAGGAGGCAGACCACTTCTTAAAACCACCAAGCACGTTTTTTTATTTAATAAACAATAAAATATAAGTGCTTTTGTCTCAATATTCCAAGATTACAGAGACTTCATCAGATAGCTCATCAGCATAAAAAACGTGCTTGGTGGTTTTAAGAAGTGGTCTGCCTCCTCTACACTCATTTTTGTGGATTTATTCATTGAATTGGTTTTTGAATTCTTTCGTCTTTATATAAAATGCTGTGCTTGTTTGGGTCTCTGCCAATGATCTCTGAAAACTGTGCAAAGAAAGTGGCTAACAGTGCAAAGGGGAGGCTCGTAAATATAGTCAACAAATAATAAGTTGCAAGGAGCATGTTTAGCCTGCTTTCCATGAACAAAACATAAAAGTTAAAGTAGGTTAATCAAGCCTTGAAATGAGACAAAGGTATGTATTATCCCATCGATGTACCATCGATGATGAACTAAAATTTGATGTACATATCAATCAATGCATAAAGAAAACTCACCACAAACTTGGCCTCCTGTACTGTAATCAAAGATTTTTCTCCCTCCTCCAAACCCTCACCAGCCACATCTCTCCTTTTACCCTGTCTTCTGTATGCTGGTCCTGTCCTTACTAACCCCCAGTCATCTCTTCTCAGCAAATTAGAGCAAACCTACAATAAAATAGCTAAGTTTTCCTCCAATCTGCCCTATAAAGCCCACCACTGCCTTGCCCTAAAGACATTGCAATGGCCCGAATTCCCCAAACAACTGCTCCTTCCTCAACTGCATATAACACACACTATTCTTTATAACCCCATCTTCTGCCCATCTATCACTAATATTGTAGCACCATACAACCCCTGACGCCAGCTTCGTTCATCTAACAAACATCTTCTGGACACCTATAAACCAACAAAAAATATTGGGAAGTC